>NC_058130.1:487094086-487377250 GCF_016433145.1 Gracilinanus agilis | reverse complement strand
AAAAAGGAAGAAAAAGCTGAGCAGGAAAAGAGAAGGAAGATAGAAATCCATTCTTATTTAAGAATTGAAAATTGACTGACTATTCCCCTTACAATTTTTCCTGTTATTAAATCACACCAGCAAATAAAAAATATCTAATGTCTAATTCAGATTAAAGCCTCTGAACTTTAAAGGCAAGGAAATCCATATAAGCCATGCATCACTTTATCAGGTTAATATTAATAGCTCAACTGAATTTCAAATAATTCTTTTTGAAATATTAAGTCTGTGACTCAAGCTGCACTGATAAAAACAGGATCAAAATGCTATTCGTAAAAATGTCACAACCCAGCAGAAAATGGAGATTCTGAAACAGAGCAGGAATAGAAAGAAAGGTGCTGTAGATGCTAAGAAAACTGTTTGAAATTGTGATAGCTGTATACTTCTGGTGATCAGTTTTGCCACTTTATAAAAATGTAGAATCTAATTTTTTACAGCCTTAAATAGAATTCAATATGATGACTTCAGAGAAACGTGGAAGACTTGTATGAACCTGATACAAAATTAAATCAACCGAACCAGGAAAAATAAAAACAGTGAATGTAATGTAAATAAACAAAATACTAAAACAAAAACAAATGTTTTCAATTAAAATGCTAATCATGGCCTCCATAAACTTTCTCCCTTTATTTGGATAGGTGGGAGACTAGGAAGCAGAGTGCATTCATATTCACACATATTTGTGCTATTGGTTTCACTAACTTTTTCTTTCTTACACAGGAAGGGTCACAGTATGGTTATAGATGAGGGAGAAATAGACATAACTGTGATACAAAAGCTGTACAGTTTTTTTTAAATCAATCAAGGGGCAGTTATATTGCTCAGTGGATAGAGAGCCAGGCCTGAAAATGGGAGGTCCAGGGTTCAAATTTAGCTTCAGGCACTTCTAGCTGTGTGACTCCAGACAAATCATTTAACTTCAATTGCCTAGTCTTTACTGTTCTTCTGCCTTGGCACCAATACTCAGTATCTATTCTAAGACAGAAGGTAAGGGTTAAAAAAAAATCAGTCAGCCAACCAGTCCTGAGATCTGGGAAGAAAATTTTGGAGAAAAATAAGGAACTAATTTCAATCCTTATCTTTCCTTTGGCTCAGATTAACTTTTAGAAAATACTCCTTCCTAGCAATTACATATCCCATAACATCTGCCCATTTGATGTCTTACTCAGGTGGTAGTTTCTATTAAAAGAGGAAGGGAATAACTAAATTAGAATATTATAAAGGGCTTTTTTTATAGCCAACTAAGGGAGTTTCGTGTTGCATAATGAACTAGACACACTAGTCTTGTTTTAAAGAGACTTGAGTTCAAATCCTACTTTGTCTACTTATTATCTGTTTACAATATCTGCATAAGGAAGCCATTGTTTTTCCAAATCTCAACTTCTTTGTTTTTAAAATAGAAATAAAAAGACTCACATTATATATTTCAAAGAGTTTTGGGTAGAAAGCATTTTTTAAAATGTTAAAGTGCCCTATAAATGTTATACAATTTATTCCTTCTAGGAGTTTGTCATGGAAATTTTTGAGCAGAGGAGTGGTATAATTAGACCTGTATCTTAGGAGGATGGCATCTCCTGATGGCCAGGGGAGCAATTAAGATTTTAAGGTGCTGAGAGAACAACCAGGTACTACAATAGATAGTGTTGTGTGTGAGGATAGAAAGACAAGAGTTCAAATACAGCTTCAGAAACTTAGTAACTATGTGAGGCTAGGCAAGTCACTAAAACTTTGTCTCCGTTTCCTCACCTGTAAAATGACATAAAAGTATCTACCTTGAAGGATTGTTATGAGAATTAAATCAGATAATATATTTGTAAGGCAATGAGAAAAATGCCTGGCACATAATAGATGATAGCATCTATTAATAAATAAATGTTTATTTCTTTCTCATTCCTGCCATGTATTTAAAAATACTGATCTGAGATTTAAGAGAGAGATTAGAGACAGATGTATAAATTTCATTATCATATGTAGAGACATAATCATTGAATCCATGAGAGTGGATAATATTATGAAGGGAAAAGATATTGAAAGCAAGAAAGGGGCTTAAGATAGATATTTGGGGGACAGGAGGTGAGTAATGATTTAGCAAAAGGGAATAAAAAGAAGCAACTGAGAAATGGAGGATGTCTAGAAGAGATAAGTATTATGAAAGCCAAAGGAGGAAATTTCAGGAAAAGAATATGATAAACTTTTTCAAAAGACGGAGAAAGATTGGGAATGATGATGATGATGATAATAATAATAATAACCAGCTTTTACATTCTCTAAGGTTTGCAAAGGGCTATAATATATGCATGTGTATACATGTTCCTTAGTGTTATACATAATATGTGTATATACACATGTACACATGCATGCACACATATGTATGTGTCCATAGCTACACATAATCATGTGTCGAACCAATACTGCTTCCTCACTTCATGGAGATGGACCAGGACCAAGAACTTAAGAGTCTTTAGAATAGCAGTGCTTCCAGTGCAGCCCTTTCAGTCAACAGTCATCATCTTGGAAAGCAATGCCTAGCAACTACAGTTCAACGACATTATGAGAATGTCCTTCATTATCCCCATTTTACAGATGACAGGCCAGAGGTTGAGAATATTTAAGTGACTTGTTCAAGATGAGGTCTTTGAATTCAATGATCAGGAGATCAGGGCTAACTTTTTTTTCCTTTTTTTTTAGACATTTATTAATATTCATTTTTAACATGGTTACATGATTCATGCTCCTACTTTCCCCTTCACCCCCCCGCACTCCTCCCACCCATGGCTGACACACATTTCCACTGGTTTTAACATGTGTCATTGATCATTCAAAGGGCAGGCATTCTTTTATAGCCCTTTGAAATTCAATGCCAATAATGAAAGTGGGAAGGTTGTTGGTATGATGAAAAGCATTTTAGTCTCAGGTAGCATAAAGCAAGGGACACCTCTTCTCTATCCTTCAACAAGGCAAATCTTAGGAGAGGTAGGATTGAGCCAGGGCGATAGTGGCAGTGGTGAATGAATGACCAAATGAATGAATGAATAAAGAATTCGGTTCTTACTATATACCAGTGATTCCCAAAGTGGGCGCTACTGCCCCGTGGTGGGTGCTGCAGTGATCCAGGGGAGCAGTGATGGCCACACTTTTTTTGTATTACATTCTATCCTGAGTTCAATAAATAGTTTCATAATTTCCAAGGGGTGCTAAGTAATATTTTTACTGGAAAGGGGGCGGTAGGCCAAAAAAGTTTAGGAACCACTGCTATATACAAAGCATTGTGCTCAATGTTGACACTATAAATAGAAAACAACAGTCCTGACTGTCAAAGAGCATGTCCTAACATTGAGAGATAGAACATATATATAGGTAGTTTCAATTGCAAGTCAAATGGAAGGGCCTTAGGTACAGTGGCAAAATATTTTGTAAGGCTTCTTCTTTAATAAAATTTCCACTTATAAACAAGTAGTTCCTAATTAGCATTGAACCATTGGATAGCACCAAGAGCTTTGGCATCTAGAACTTTTTACAGTCTTTAGTAGCTTTGGGCAGGAAAAATGATTTTCTATGGCCTACATCTTCATGAGTTATTGTGATAACTGCAACTCTTCTGCAGGAGGGGATGTTAGGAAGCATGAATTACCTGAGTTGAAATCAGTTAATTTTCCACCTAGGATAATGAAAGCAATTTTGTTGCTTGTGGACAAAGTTTTCCAGAGAGCACAATGAAAGGTGTTGGTAGCTTTAGAGCAGAACATTGATTGGGATGGTTGTTGAGAGGAATGGGAATAAGGGATAGAGCAATGTGAGATGGGATTACCCAGAATTCAGAATCACTAGAATGGGAAGGATATGACCAGGGAGAAGGTTGTTAATCATTGCAATAAGAGCTTAGATAGACCTTTATTGGCCACCTAAGGGTGGGAGTCTCTTCCATCTCTAGGTATTTCAAATAAGGAAATAAGTACTTGAAGCTAAAAAAAATGATGTAACTTCCTCTTACCCCAACAAGGAAACTAGCTGGAGACTTGATAAAAGGGACTTTTCTCTTGTTTCCCAGAAGAAAGGAGCCTGAAGCTGGAAGGAATATTGTTTCTTCCCTTTCTGCGAGAGACCAAAGACAAGATCAAGCTTGAAAAGGATATTTCCAGCCACATCATAATAGGGCAGGAATTGGAAACAGAAAACTTAGTTGAAGAGTGTTATCTGGTCAAGGTTCAACCTGACTTTTGTTGTTGTGGTTATTCTGGCTGCCCTTCCCAAGAGGGGCCCAAATAATCTTGAACTAGTAGAACGAAGAGAAATTCTTAGAAAAACTGCAGTATCTCAGAATGAGAAAGTACATTATGGCTGGCAGAAAAGTCAGCCTCATGAGATTACAGCAATATGTGACAAAGATCATACATTATGAACATGTGAGATTTATTCTAGGAATACAGGGCTGGTTTGATATTAGGAAAACCAACAGTATAATTAACCATATCAATAACAAAAACAACAAAAATCATATTAGTATCTCAAAAGCTTTTTATGAAATACAACACCCATTTTAATTAAAAACACTAGAAAAGGTAGGAATAAATGGAGATTTCCTTAAAATGATAAGTAGTGGGGCAGCTGGGTAGCTCAGTGGAGTGAGAGTCAGGCCTAGAGATAGGAGGTCCTAGGTTCAAACCCGGCCTCAGCCACTTCCCAGCTGTGTGACCCTGGGCAAGTCACTTGACCCCCATTGCCCACCCTTACCAATCTTCCACCTATGAGACAATACACCAAAGTACAAGGGTTTAAAAAAAATGATAAGTAGTAACTATCTATAGCCACAAGTAAGCACTATTTATAATAGGGATAAGCTAGAAGCCTTTCCAATAAAATTGGGGTGAAACAAGGATGCCCATTATCACTATTATTCAGTGTTATACTGTAAGTGCCAACCTCAGTAATAAGACATGAAAAAGAAACTGAAGGAATTAAAATATGCAATGAAGAAAAACAACTATTACTCTTTACATATGATAGGATGGCATTCTTGATGAATCCTAGAAAATAAACTAAAAAACTAATTTAATCATTAGCAAATTTAGCAAAGTTAGGATATAAAATAAACCCACATAAATCATATATATCTATATCTATATCTATAAATAGATAGATAGATAGATAGATAGATCTATATATAGCAGATATAGAAAGAAATTCCAATCAAAATAACTATAAACAATAAAAAATACTTGAGGACCTACTTGCCAAGATAAACTCAGGATCTATGTGAAAATAATTTTAAAACACTTTCACACAAATAAAGTCAGATCTAAACAACTGGAAAAATATTAATTGCTCATGAGCAGGCCCAGTCTAATAAAAATGGCAATTCTACCTAAACTAATTTACTTATTCAGTGCCATACCAATCAAATTGCCAAAAATGTTATTCATAGAGCTAGGGGAAATAGCAACAAAATTCTTCTGGAAGAAGAAATATTCAATAATATTAAGAGAATCCATGGGAAAAAATGTGGAGCAAGATGGAATAGTAACAGACTAAATGCCTGAAGGTTCTACTTGGTTGTCTCTTCTGCTTCCTTACATGTATAGGCAATCATGTGTACAATCGGCCCACAATTATTTCCTATATGTGTCCTTCTCCACTCACATTCCACAGTGTCTACTCTTTAAACTGGTGGTGTATTTGTATCAAAGTATGTCTCAAATTTCAAGAAGGAACGTTCTGTTCTTATTGTTCTTATATTCTATTTCATTAGCTTTTGCCTTGAAAAAATTGTGTCCTCTATTAAAAATACATACATGATGGGGACTTATAGAAAATGATTTTGAGTTGATGTGGACCTATAGAGTACTTCAAATATAGAGTAGAATATAGAGTAGTTTTCAGAAGTTGTCATGATTCTAATTATCTTTTTTTTCTATAGATTGCTGTTGTAAAGCATCATTAGAAGGCCAAAAAAGGTCAGAAAACTACTTTGGCTAGAGAATGAAACATTCAATCTTCTCAATAAGCAGGAAGCTTTAGTTGCCATGGTCAATACTAGTTTAGGTTATAGACTAACTTACAAAGTATTTTGGAGAAGGAGGATGGAAGAATTCTAAATGTAGGAACTAAAAAACAATGAAAAGAAATGAAGAGGAAAAGTGCCAGCAAAATTTTGGGCATAAGACACAATAATCTGGTTTATCTCCAAAACATATATAGAAGAAAACAGGAGAAATATTCCCTCGGAGGGTGGAAATGAGCAGCTTTTCCAAAGCTCCCACAGCAATACATTTTCATAATAGACCATAACAGTATCTAGGTCCTACAGTACACAGAATGGAGAACTTGTACTCAAGAAAACTTGTGTTCAGTTCCTGCTCAGACATCGCCTATCTGTGTGACCCTGGGCAAGTTATTGAACCTCTTTGTGCCTCAGTTCCTCAGTTGTAAAATATGAACAATAAAAGCACCTACCTCACAGAATTGTGAGGAACTACTGAGATAATGTATAAAAAGTGCTTTGGGGGGGCAGCTGGGTAGCTCAGTGGATTGAGAGCCAGGCCTAGAGACGGGAGGTCCTAGGTTCAAATTTGGCCTCAGACACTTCCCAGCTGTGTGACCCTGGGCAAGTCACTTGACCCCCATTGCCCACCCTTACCACTCTTCCACCTATGAGTCAATACACAGTATTGACTCCAAGTCAGAAGGTAAGGGTTTTAAAAAAAAAGTGCTTTGTAAGCCTTTAAATGCTTTATAAATGCTAGCTATTCATATTATTAACTAGATAGCTAGGTGGCATAAAGGACATAGTATAAGGTCTACAGTCAGGAAGATTCATCTTCCCGAATTCAAATTTCACCTCAGATACATACAATCTATGTGCCTCATAGAAAGTCATTTAACCCTGTTTGCCTCAGTTTCCTCACCTGTAAAGTGAGCTAAAGAAGAAAATGGCAAATATCTACAGTCTTTTTACCATGAAAAGAAGGGTGGTAAGGGCTAGGCAATGGGGGTTAAATGACTTGTCCAGGATCACACAGCTAGGAAGTGTCTAAAGCCAGATTTGAACCTAGGGCCTCCCATCTCTCATCAATCCATTGAGCCACCCAGCTATCCCCCAGAGTGTACTTTCAATGTGAGAAATCCAAGGCTGTAGAAAATTTCCAGGGTGAAGGGAATTTAGTGACATGGTACAGATCAATGATGGCGAACCTATGGTACACAGAGCACTCTCTGGCACACCCGCCCCTCTCCCCCAGTTCATTAGTAAAATGACAGAGGAACTTGGGTGGAGAGTCTCCCCTCTTCCTCTCCACTGTACTTGATGACATTTTTTCACATCTTCTGCCCTGCTGCTCAGCAGCCCAATGGAAGCACTTTCTCTCTCCCATGTGTGGGGTAAGGAGGTGGGGTGGAGTGTGCCTGCCACTCAGTGTCTGGGCAGAGGGCAGGCCCAGAATTTTTTTTGGGGGGGTGGGCTTGGGGTGGGACCAGCTCTCGTCTCCAAAAGGTTCACCATCACTGGTTTAGATAGAATTGTGAGTAGAAATTAGAAAGGAGAGAGAAGAGAGATTCTCTGGTAGATTCCCTTGTTGAGATGTCATTGTGCTCATCACATAAAGCCTCACAAAACCAAAATGAAACCCATGGCATCAAAAGATATCCCTAATAATTGGAATATAAAGTGCATATTGAAGTTCCTGGCTATATTATAGTGAGAATTTGGATAAGCAGCCCATTGAATTATCTCCTCAGTATATAAATCATAGAATCATGGATTTAATGTTAGAAGGGACTTTAGAGCCTATCTGGGCCAAAACATTTATTGACAGATGTCTAAACTTAAGCCAAAAAATTACTTGCCCGAGGTCACACAGGTTCTAGTAAATGGCAAAGGCCAGATTTATACATGTCCTCAAACATCAAATTCAGCTTCATTTCTACTAACCATGTAAGCACATTGCAGATGGGCAACTAGGTAGGACCATACTGAATAGGGGTAAAAAAGAAGAGTAGAATTGCCTTTGTAAACTACTTCAGAAGAAACAACATATCAGATACACTGTTAGCCTTGGAGTCTGAGAGGCCTGCATTCAGATCTCATTTCTGTCACTTATTAATGGGATAACCATGGCAAAGTCACTTAATCTCTCTGAGATAGTAAATTAGAGATTGGCTTTTATTTCTGTTGGTAGACAAAATTATAATTGTTTGACATATTCAAATATTCCCAACATGTTTCTTTGCTCATAAACCATCTTTTCAACATTAATATCTTCCTAAACATGCAACATGACTATAAGTTAGAGAACATTCTGATCTTTGGAAAACCAAGATATTGGACAACTCAAGGCAAAGGGACGGAGATAAACAAGGTGATTATAAGTAAACATCAACATATTACCTAATGATGGCTCAAATATGAAAATAAGCATAAAAGATAACATCAACACAAATGTATACCAAGAAATGGAAGCATATTGGTTAAATAGCAAGAATGAGGATTAAGAGATGGGCAATCAAGTGATGCACTGATATTCATGAAATGTGGAAAAAATATTTACAGTGGAGAAAACATTGGATCTGGAGTCAAGGAAACTGGTTCATATATTTGTTCTAATATTTACTTCCTATGACTTTGGACAAAACTGAAAATGACTAAACAGCAGTGACTTTGGATAAGTGATTTAAGTTTTCTATATCTTAGTTTCCTCTTTTGTAAAATAAAGAGATTAGACTCCATGACCTCTAAGATTAATTCCAGCTTCCAACAATCTAGGATCCTAAAGATGTGAAAAACAATCTGTATTGGCAAATGGAGTATCCATATTGTTGAGATCACAAATCCTTTGAAGTATCAAAATTTGAACTTTACAGAATTTCCCTCTTCTGTGAGAAATGCTTTGTGCATGTGTGTATATGTGTATATATAATTTGTGTATATATATGCATACATATATATGTATCCAATTAAATATTTTGTGAGGTTATGTTTTAACAAGATATAGAGGTAAGAAAAGAAAAGGACAAAAGTTATTTCTGGCATTGACAAAGCCAAGAAATATAAGCCAATTACCCTGGAGTTACAGCATAGTCTTTTAACAACCCAACCTTACTTATTCATTTTCTTTGCTGAGTAATTCGTCATTTGTGGAAGGTGGGAGGGCTTCAAATGCAGGAGTTGCCATCTAAGGCAACCTTGCCCTGCATAGAAGGGCAAGGGTGAGAAAAGAAAAGAAAATCTGAGCTACTCAACACCCATCACTGTTGCCAGAAAGGTGACATTTTCACATGGGTGGTATTGAAGTTTTCCTGCTCTTTCTTAAACATTCAGCAGTAAAAACTTCAAGTGCTCACAGGGGCTTTGTTGATTATAACACCAAAGGGCCCCAGCTCAGTTCGACTCTGCAAATAAGTCAGTTTTACAACTCTGTTAATGACACCTCTGTTGCACTGTGAATGTGTCAATATAAAGGATCTCTTCCTCTCAGGCAGGCAGCACATGTAGTCCTAGTGCCCAGAGGCAGAGGCAAAGTTTCTCCTCAGAGCAGACTTGAAAAGTCATCATAATGCAGAGCTACAGGGTAGGCAGTCTTTGGGGTGGGGCCTAGGCACAGGACCAGTATGGCTAGTAACAACTATTAATGTATTCCTGCAATGACCAGCTTTCTTTGTATTTTGATTGACCTCACAATTAATCAAAGCCACTCCTCCTACTGATCATTTTTACTAATTGATGGGGTTATCGATTTTAGACATCCTTTGAAGCAGAAAACTTTATTCCTAATCATCTTTTGTATTCTTTCCTGATCCCTTCCAGCAAAATGGTGTCAGTTTCCTCATCTATAAAATGAGAGAATTAAACCATGTGGTCTCTATGATCCCTTTTAGTTCTAATGCTCTTTGACTACAGGGTTCTTGATATTTTTCTTTTAAAGTATTTTTACTTCCATCCCTTCCTTTCTTGTGTCAACATTACCTTCCAAATCCAAAAAGTAGTAACCTTGAGGAGTTAGGGTAGGGATAGAAAGAAGGAAGGAAGGAAGGAAAGAAGGAAGGAAGGAGGAAGGGAGAGAGGGAAACACTTCTCTTACAAATATAAGGAAATAATACACAGATACAAATAACTGGCACAAATCATATAAGTAGTGTCAATTAGAACTCTAGGGCCTTGGTCAATTGACCCAAGGACTAAGTAAAATAACCTGTTTATTTCTGTAAAACCAACAAAATAAAGCAAGACATTGTTTTTTTTTTTCCTTTACTCTTTGAGCCTCAATCCTTCATGCACATTCTTAACTTCTACTTAAACATATTGTAAAAAGTCTATAGCAGCAATATGTTTACAAAAGAAAAATCATTCCACCTAATGTCCAACCAATCAATGAATAAGTGCTTTATAAATTCTAAAAATAATGCTTTGTTGACATAATCATAACTTATTCTCTTTTTTAACTACCCATAACCTCTCTCACACAAAAGAATGCCAAGAAAACTATTTCAGGTTCCAGGCACACTGTGTGTGGGGATCAGTATCCATGTAAGCTCCTATCAATCAATTAATTTGCCAGTCAGTGATTGGATGTGTTCATTTAAAACAAGAACATTTAGAAACTTCCACCATATACCCAGAGGCACAGTCTCTGTAGTATGCTATGCACCATTGACAGAGGAAACACATACATAGAATACATACACACAGAATATCCACAGAGGGACTCTTACCTAATGCATTTCCAAGTATAAAAAACATGGATGGAGGGAAGCACATATAGGGGAACAGTTGTGGATTAGGCAACTCATGCCTTCAAAACTACTTCTTGCTCCCTCAGAGAGCAGCCAGGTCCCCTGATAATGTCATAGGGCAAGCTGGTATCCTCAATCATTTTGTTCCTCCTGCTTCATTATTTCTGATGGACATCTGCATTGAGCTGCTCTCTACTGATGATGTGTCTGTTGAGTTGTTGCCTCTCTGCTACCAACTACTAAACAACAGTTGCTATACTGTTTCTTCCCTGAAAGGAGAGGAAGCGAGAAAGGTTATTCTAGATTAGATTAAGTTTACCCTTTGAATAGTTTTACTACTATTGCAATTTGGTGTCTCTTAGTCTAAACTCTTAGGCACTTAGAGGAGAATAGAGGTTTGGGGCTTGGAGTCAGTAAGACCTAAATTCCAATTCTATCTTAGATACTTTGGAACTCTTTGACCCTGGGGAAGTAACTTAACCTCTTTTGGTCTCAATTTCTTCATCTCTAAAATGAAGGGGTTAGAACTGATGGCTTCAAAGGTTTCTTTCAGAATAAGAAAATTCCTTTCAACTTCCTTTATACCTTTGGGAGTTTTCTTGGATCCCTTTCAGATCTTTTTGGGACTCCAATAATAGAGCTGCAATGACACACATACACCACACTCCCATAATGGCCCTTGTTGCCATGCAGATCAAACTGACAAAAGGACAAAAGGCTATAGAGATCTATGGTGAAGCTGATGAATGTTATTATTTTCCCCCAGCAAATGGCCATTCTTTTTCATTTATTCTCTCTGCTTCTGTCTCTTTCTCTTTCTTTCTCTCTCTCTCTCTCTCTGTCTCTCTGTCTCTTCATCTCCTAATATGTATATATGTATACAAACACATACACACATATATGCATGTGTGTATGTATGTAAATGAATAAAAATACAGTGCAAGAAGCGTTTCCTTAATCCTCATAACAAAGTCAATACTGAAAAATCTTGATTGTATTGGAGCCAAAGAAGAGAATTGATCTGTTCTGAGCTGAGACCTTCTTAGCTTATCTTTTGTCCTACCACCAGGTACCAATTGTGCTTCAACTTCCTCAGTTCTTTTAAAAGTTAAAACATCTCAACTACTCAGACAAAACCAACTCAAATTTTCAAGTCACACATGCAAAATTTTAAAAAAAAGACCTAAGAATTAGAAAAAAATTAGACAATTTTTCTTTTCTCCTCTAGGTTGAAAGCTCTTTTCACTACAGAAAGATAGGTGATAAGCCTTGTTTCATCTCCAGGTCCCGCAGATTAAGGCTGTTAGTTCAAGCAGAGTACTAATTTTACAAAATTATGCAGAAATGAAACAATTGGGATTTCCCACAGAGTTCATCTTAATGAATTTTTCTCAGTGTTCTGCCATAAGAAGTACCAGAGTGATCTGAATAACTATTAATATATCTGGCACAATCAAAATTTCCAACCCCACAAAATAACTTACTTGATCTCATTTCCACAAAACATTGTCACAGAATATGCTCATCTTTGTTTGAGTATAGACATTATTTGATCAATCAAGACTAGTTAGTTTCTGGAATTATACCTAGAGAGCTATAGAACTATGGACACCCTTAGACCCATATTGCTGAGTCTGTTTCCCAAGGGAAAAAAGAAAAGAACATATATGTTCCAAAATATTTATAGCAGCTCTCTTTGTAGAAAGAATTGGAAGCTGAAGGGATGTCCATCAATTGAGAAGTGGCTAAACAAATGTTGGTATATGATTGTGATGGAATACTACTGTACTATAAGAAATGATGAACAGACTGATTTTTTAAAAACCTGGAAAGAACTACACAAAATAGGGAACAGTGAAATGCGTAGAACCAGGACAACATTATACACAGCTACAAAATTAATACTAGGAGAATAAACTGAGAAATTACCTCCAGAAAGTGAACAAAAAATTAAATACCAAAGACTTAATTTATATGAACATGTTGCCATCTATGAGGATATCACACAGGATGGGTGGAGAGGCGGAGAGGGGTTATATGGTGAACGTATGAAGAAGAGTAAGTTAGACATTTAGGAGATCTGTGATTTCATTTGTGTGATATTTTCTCTTTCTTCATATATGGAAATGTTGGCTTTGTTTGGATTTGTAAACATATGGAATAACAACAACAAAAATAACTTAACATCTTCTTATATTTGTTTTTTTTTAATTGCCCAACCCATAGAAACTTCTGAATGGCTCAGGAAGGCCAACCACAAAGCTTCTGAAATTGGTCGCTTGGGTGGCATAGTGAGTAGAATTCAGGATTCTGAGGTAGGAAGAACCAGTTTTAAATCGCACCTTAAACTCTCATTAGAAACGTGGCCCTAGGGGCAGCTGGGTAGCTCAGTGGATTGAGAGCCAGGCCTAGAAACAGGAGGTTCTAGGTTCAAATCCGGCCTCAGGCACTTCCCAGCTGTGTGACCCTGGGCAAGTCACTTGACCTCCATTGCCCACCCTTACTACTCTTCCACCTAGGAGCCAATACACAGAAGTTAAAGTTTGAAAAAAAGAAAAAAAGAAAGAAATGTGGCCCTAAGCAAGTCTCCTAAACCCAAATTTTCTAATATCAATGATGAGAATAATAACACTTGTAGCACTTCACATGAATGAGGTGAGAAGGGGGCAGCTGAGTGATTCAGTGGATTGAGAACCAGACATAGAAATGGTAGATCCTGGATTCAAATTTGGCCTCAGACACTTCCCAGCTGTGTGACCCTGGGCAAGTCACTTTACTCCCATTGCCTACCCTTACCACTCCTCTGCCTTGGAACCAATACACAGTATTGATTCTAAGACTGAAGATAAGGGTTTAAGAAAAAAATGTTGTGAGGACCAAATAATAAAACTTATGAAAATTACCATGTAAATTCCAATTATGTTCTCAAAATACATTGCTTCTCTTCTCACATACATTTCTTTGTTTAATCCACAAAAAAATACCTACAGACATGGAATCCTGCTAGAAGATATGATAAATATTATTACTCTTGCTTTTAATGCATATTCACTCAAAAGTAGATTAAAGGAGGGAAGCTAAGTGGCTCAATGGATTGAGAGCCAGGCCTGGAGATGGGAAGCCCTGGGTTCTAATCTGGCCTCAGAAATTTCCTATCTATGTGACTCTAAGCAAGTCACATAACCCCATTGCCTAGCCCTGACCACTCTCCTGCCTTGGAACCAATATTGAATCTAACCAATCTAGTCAACCTATAATGACCCTAAAACAAAAGGTAATTATTGGCTTTTTTTAAGTGGGTTAAAGGGGCAGTGGAGAAAATGCCAGGCCTGGTACCAGAAGGACCTGGGTTCAAATCTTGCCTCAGACATTTCCTAGCTGTGTGATACTGGTCAAATCACCTAACCCTTGCTGCCCTTCTGCCTTGGAATTGATATCAATTCTATGACAGAAGGTAAGGATTATTTTTAAGTAAATTAAAGTTATTCTACATTATCCCAAGAGGGAATAATTACAACTATTAGTTAAAAGTTCCAGGAAGGCAGATTTTCACTTAATAGGATAAATTTTCCTATCAGTGTTTCCTAGAATAGAAGCATGAAATGGACTTTTAAAAAATGAAAAAGGAGAAAAAACTTTCCCATTAATACAGGTCTTCAAATACTATGTAAAATGGTCCACTGTGGAATGTTCATCTAGTAAAGATCAAAGGGAAGATTCAAGTAACGATGTTTAGAGCCTCCCTGATGAGAGATACTTAAGTAGCTATTACTCAGTCTCATAACAATACAGAAATCTGCTAGAAATAAAGTATAGACTTTTTTTTAAGGGAATGACTACCACCAGCTCCTGGCAATTCACATAATGATTCTCTTATGATTCTACCAGAAGGTCTCAAGAAGTTAAAAGTCGAGAAATATCAGCCTAAAGGAAGGGGTTATCCCTCCTTTTATATGCTGCCTATGGCCAACCAAAAAATAGAAGACAGACTGGTTTTGTTGTTAAAACTATTAAAAGCAGTTGCTGCTTCCACCCTGAGTGAGGCGAATACCCAATACCTTTCATGCAATTCCTAGGGCTGAATTCTAATTGCTAATAATCATTCAATGATATTTCAAGAAGTGGTCAAACCTTATAATTATAATTAGTCTAGGCTTCTCTGAAAAATCTCTACCCTTGTGGTGGGGAATAACCACCTAAGCTATGATTAAGAAAATTAAAGCATCCTGAACAACTGTGAGATGGGGGTGAGGGTGGGAGCAGCTGGACGAAAAGTATCAAAACCATGTCTCTATCTCATGTGTCAATGAGGCAGAACACTAGTCCTGGAGTCAGGAAGACTTGAGTTCAAATCTGGTCTAAGAGATTCACTAGCTATGTGAACCTAGGCAAGTCACTTAACCTCTGCCTTAATCCACCGGAGAAGGAAATGACACACTACTCCAGTATCTTTGCCAAAAACAAAACCAAAACAATACAGGGTCAGGGAGAGTCACATACAACTGAACAACAAATCTGGTGTCCATACAAAAGATTTATAGAGAGATTATGTTATCAGAGCAGTTCCCATTAGTGAGAGGAAACAGGAAAAGTATCAGAGAAAGAAAGGAAGATTGAAGGTAAATTTGTTTTCAGTTTTATATACATTGTCTCACTTAAGCCTCCTAATAATCTTCTGGAGCAGGTACAAGAGAGATTATCCTCATTTAACTGCGAGGAAATTAAGATTCAAAGAGGGTAAATGACTTGCCTTGGGTCACACAAAGTCCCAGAAACAGAATTTGAACCCAGGACTACCTGCCTCAGGTATATCTTCTTATCCGAAAATTTTTCATTCTCAAATAAACCAATGAGTACAAAGATGTTCCCGTATCCTTTTTCATTCTTTTTCTAGAGGAAAAGACTACCTGAATTTTCACAGCAAGACACTGAGGAGCCCCTCTTTGGCAAAGTATCACATACCAGCAGACGGGCACGTGCTGGAATCAGCTAGAACCCTCTGGAGAAAGTCAATTGTCAAATTTTCATTAAGAGCATTTACACCTCTGAAGTAGAAAAAAGCAACACACCAGGGCTTGATTTACAGTTATGCTGATGGTTTAGACTTAAGAAAGTGGCGATAAAAATCTTAATATTCAGATTAAATTTAGAGCTGTGTTTGGCATGCTTTTTTTTTCGCAGAGAGCCAGCTGTTAAATATTGAACAGTACACCATTTACAAGAAAGGTTTCCTCAGTTAATATCAGTGATATTGGCTCTGTCAGTGGCCTTTCATCTTATCTTGTCATGAGCTAGACTCTCATGTAATTTCCCAGTCATCTCCTCACCATGCTAACCACACACAAGCCATCCTACTTCTCTTCCCCTGCTCCCTACTGCACTCTTGGAAGCTTCTCCTGGGTCCCCTAGCCCTGATGGGGAACTTTCACTGGAACCTTTTCAGAAACCAGATGTCCAAGCCAGTTCCTGGCTCTCTCTAAATCACAGAATCACTCCCACCTCACTCTCTTTTATTACAGTCTTCACAAATTTTACTGTGGGCTTCTAGAAAGCAAAAACCATCTCACTTGTTTTAATTGATTTTTAGTGCTTAGCAGAATGCCTGGAACACAGTAAGTGCTTAATGAATGTTTTAACTGCAGCTAGGTAGAACAATCTATACGGTGTTCTGACTAGAGTCAGAAAGAGCTGAGTTCAAATTTGACCTTAGATACTACTTTCTATTTGTGGGTCATTGGTAAGTTTCTGAACCTCTGTTTGCTTCAGTTTTCTCATCTGTAAAATGGGAATAATAATAATACCTACTTCCCAGAGTTGTTGTGAGCATGAAACAAGATAATAATTATTAAATGCTTAACGAAAAGTAAACACTATAAATATTAATTATCCCTTGATCATTTTGACAGCAAGGAAATATAAACTCTATGGAAGCTTTTCCAACAATTTGCAGAATATGCTGTATGTGTTTGCCTCAGTTCCAAAAACTATAAAATGGAGGAAATAACCATACCTACCTCACAGGGTTGTAGTGATGACTAAATGAAACAATATTTGTAAACTGCTTGACACAGTGCCTGATACCTAGCTATATAAATGCTAGCCAATATAATTTTTTTCTTATTATCATAAAGGTAGCTAGATGGCAGTGCTATGATTAGACTTGGGCAGCAAGTGACCTAAATTCAGAAAAAATCTGAGTTCAAATCCAGCTTCAGATGCCCTGGACCAGTCATTTAACCTCTATTTGCCTTAGATTCCTCATCTATAAAATGAAGCTGATAATAACACATACCTCACAAGGTTGTTGTAAGGAATTAGTGAGATAACAATTATAAAGTGCCAGCACAGAGTAAGCACTATATAAATGTTTATTAATATTATTTTTATTGTTAATTAAGCATTCCTAGGTGGTCATCAATTATTTTTTCTATAAAAGCAAATCTTAGGGAGCAGCTGGGTAGCTCAGTGGATTGAGAGCCAGGCCTAGAGATGGGAGGTCCTAGGTTCAAATCCGGCCTCAGACACTTCCCAGCTATGTGACCCTGGGCAAGTCACTTGACCCCCATTGCCTACCCTTACCACTCTTCCACCTATAAGTCAATACACAGAAGTTAAGGGTTTAAAATTTTAAAAAAAGCAAATCTTAAAAAAAGTCAACCTTTGATCACTTTCTTGTGGTATGCATGTTGTAATTTTATAGATTAAGAAATTGAGGTTGAGAAAAGTTGTGGCAACTGGCTCAGGATGGCACAATGGTAACTCTCAACATAGGATCTGAATCCTCATAGTCCTGAGCACCAGACATACTGCCCTTTTAATGCACATTTACATACACGCATCTAACATATACACAAAGCAGAATGTCTCCAATCCTTGACAAGCACACAATACTTTCATAATTCCCATGACCCTTCATGCTGGTACTGGGTTGGTCCAGTATCCGACATAACTGGCTTTTGTTGTAGGCAAACTTATAAAATAAGATAAATAGATAGATTTAAGTGTAGGCAGAAAGATTGCCAAGCAGGGTGGCATGAGCTGAACATTCCAGGAAGCCTTAGAATACAGGAGTGTGTGTGAAACAGTGGCTGTAACTGGGAGGGAGGTCTGTGTATTGAACTCCCAAAAAGCATCACCAAGATATCATCTACTCTGTGGGCAAGGGCAAGCTTTGGAGGGTGGACTTCCATTTCTGTACCAGCTCACTGTTTGTTATCTTCTGGAATCACTGGCTGATTATCATCTGGGACCTTGGAACATCTGAGACCATTGCTGGAGGGACAAGGACCCAAGGAGTGAGACCCCATCCTGCTTGGATCTAGTTAGTGTTGGGTTTTAGTGTAGAAATCCATTTCCCTTGCCTCTGGTCCATAGTTAACCCCAGTTAAGGAATCCCTGTTTACCCGTCTCCCTAACTTCTTTACTTTAATAAATTATTGTTTCCTGCTTCTTGTCTATTCTCCTTAACCCTAGAAGTACCTTAGTTAAGTTATATAAGATAAGGGTTTTTTGTAATTCCCCAACTGACTGGAATCTGGCTCACTGCTTAACTGATTTAACTGCCATTCCTCCATATAGGTGTTACTCATTTTCCCAAGTCCTGTGTTTGTGGGTGTAAAGGTGATTCCCCATTGGTATTTGTTCTTAGTCAGTTATCTCTTGCCCAAGCAGTCTTCTTTTTCCCCTTTCTCTAAACCCAGTAAACTCAGTGTTTAGTATTACCCATAAAACTCTTAAAAATAGACTTCTGTAGTGGCAGCAATGCAATGACCCAAGACAATTCTGAGGGACTTATGGTACCCATATTTAGAGGAAGAACTGCAGGAGAGGAAACACAGAAGAACAACAACTGCTTGAACACATGGGTTGAGGCGGACATGATTGCAGACGTAGACTCGAAGCTACCACACCAATGCAACTATCAACAATTTGGAAATAGGTCTTGATCAATGACACATGTTAAAACCAGTAGAAATGCATATCAGCCATGGGAGGTGGGGAGGTCGGGGGGTGAAGGGGAAAGTAAGATTTATGAATCATGTAATCATGTAACCATGTAACTTTTCTAAAAAATAAATATTAATAAATGTTAAAAAAATGTGTTAGTGGACAACACAGTGTTACATCTACTAGTTAATTTGAGAGGTAGTTCATTTGATTTTCTTTGCAATGAATGAGCTGAATGATGCCACCACTGAGGCACCTCAATCATGGGAGGATGGTCTGAGGGTGAGAATGATGGCATTCTATGAAAGGGGATCGATGCATCCCAATGGCACGTTCCTTCAGTACACTCCTGAAGTCTGAGAGGACTTCACAGGGAAAGGTGAAATTTGAGCTGAGCACTGATGGTTGGGCTAGGACGATGATCATAATGATGATGATAATTGAGGAGCCAAGGGTCAAGGGTCATCCCTAACCCTTCCATTCCTGACCTATATAGTAATGTATGTTTGCCCAAGGCAGAGCCGTACCCAATGTACTGTAACTTTTCCATTTGGCTGGCTTGTTGTAGAGCAATTAAAATTTCCCCTATATAGTCTGAGGTCGCTCTTCCCTTGCTGATTAGTTCATGTTGTTATGGGGGCATTAGTGCATAAAGCCCAGCCCCAGTGTCCCCTCTGGGCCTTCCACCAGAGCACATCCATCCCACTGTGCTTCTGAAGAACTTGTATTCTACCCTCCTGGGTTGTGAATAATAAACCTTTGCTTCTAAAGCCTCCAGTTACTTGTTGTGCCCTTTCGATCTGAATGCCTATTGAACAATAACTGACGTAGCATTTTGCATATACTATATCTTGTGACATAATAGAGGGAAGGTTAGCCTTGAAGTCAGAAAGAACTGGGCTGAAACTCCTCTTCCGACACATACATGCTGTATGTCCCTGTTGTGGAAGAGGGTGTTTCTTCTCCCAGGAATCCCGTATCTCAGGGAAATCATAGGGCCATTCTTGATCCCTGTTTCATTCAAGCCTTTCACAAAAAAAAAATCCTTTAAGGTAGATACTACAAGTACTACTATTCACTTTTGACTCATCAGAAAACTCATCCAAGATCATACAATTAGTAAGTCCCAGAGACAGGATTTGAACCCAACACATCCTGACTCCAAGACTATCATTCAATCCACAATGGAACACTGCTTCAAAGACAATAAGAAGCACATTCTAAGTCAATATTAAGGTATGATCAAAGACATAAATAAGCATGAATATTTGTGCCATGTAATTAGACCTGTTTTACTAGAGCAAAAGGTAAATGTGGGGAACTAATGGAAAATGGGGTTGATAGACTAGGGGATGGCCTGGCATGGTTGATAGTGAAGAATCTAGGGTCAAGTTCCAATCTACCCCCAGAACTATGTGACCTTGGCCAAGTGGCCTGGCATCTTTTAGCCTCAACATTTTCACCTGGTAAATGGGATAGTTATTATTATCCCCATTTAATAGATTAATTCTCGATAGGAATATAACATGAAAAAAAGAATCTTCACAGACTTCACATTACTTTGAGGTTGATGATATTTAAACAAAGGTAGAAGAAAAAAGCAGTGATTTCAGAAAAGAGATGAAAACAATCTTTTTTGCAGTGCTCAACAGAAAGCATATCTGATAAAACAGAAGATAATTTGTCATTAGAAGCTAGTTAATAAATGGTGTTTACTGAGCTCCCATAATATACAGAACCCTATATTGGGCTGTCTGGGGAGACACAAAAGAAATACATGCCATAGTCCTCCTTCACAGAAGCTTGCAATCTAATGAGAGAGAAAACACAAATGAAAAACACATAGGAATATGTACAAAGGAAGAGCAGACACAAGTGCAAGCTAATATAGCATCAGCTATGTGCCTAAGTGCTGGGGTGGGGGTGGGGATGCAAGATTATTGTGAGATTGAAAATAGGAAAAAAAACACAACAAATCTGCTGCTATTATCATTTGTTAAACTATTGATAATTGCTCTGATAAAAAGGCTTTATAGCAGCAGAAGAAAAGGAGTGGGGTGAAGATTGAGGTTTAGATTTTCATTTGAATCACAAATATTTTGTCTCACTGGAAGAGGATAGGGGAGGGAGGGGAAGTCACCTCCAAAGTGCTGCAGCCATCCACCTAAGGCTGTCGGACTCGATCAGAAGTCTCCAAGTGCTGCCAGACCGAAGCTTGGTGCTATGGCACCTGTGTGGCCAAGGGACCAATTTGTGTGTGAAATCCTTAGCAGTAAATTGTGAAGAAAAGCTACTTACGGCAGCCTATGGGGAAATTAGGCCAGGCCAATAACTTTCTACATTGTGAATACTGTAATTTGTAAATCATTGAGCCCAGCAGGAAGCAATTTTAACGGCTCTTAGCCCATTTCAGACTGACCACATAGGCACAGGCAGAATTCCATTTGTTAGGAATGTTATTACATGCAAAGGAGAGGAGCAGGCAATTGGGGGGGGAGGGAACGTGGTACACAAGGAAAGTATAGGAGAGAAAATCAACTTTTGATTATTTTCCTGTGGTGTTTACTGTACAGCTGTGGAAGGGGAGAAAATATCATTAAAATCACGGAATTAGATGTGTTCTCAGCAGAGGTTTATTGGAAAAGTTAGTAATAATGCCACATTATTCTGCAAATCCAGGAAGATTCTTTCATAGCCACAGCCTCACAGTTATCTTTCTCAAGAACCTTTTCAAACAAAAGCCAATCAACAAATCCTTAGAGGAATATACAATGGCAGATCTATCAGAAAAGGGAATGCTTTCAGCTATTAAACAGTCATTTCCCAAAGATGCACAATTAACAGAAGCTTTTAATTTAAGGCCCATCACACCTCTGGCAAATATTGAAATTCACAGGTAACAATTCTTCAGCATTTTGCTAGAAAATCATCATTTACTTCCACGCTCCACGATTTCCTTCACGTAACTCCTCCATCCTTAATGCTTTAAAGAATCATCGATTTAAGAGTTGAAATGACTTTAAGGATGATCTTGCTCCATCCCCTAATTTTATACAGAAGAAAACCTAGAGCTGAAGTGCTTTACCCAAGGCTACATAAGTAGGAGTTGACAGGACTTGGAACCCAAGTGCCCATGTAGGGACATGATGGCAAAGCCCTAAATAAGAAGGATGTTTCATTGTGTCCTTTCTCTGAATGGAGGAACTCACCAATAGAAGCTGACTACAAGGGGAAATGGAAAGGCAGCTGAAGCTCAGTATCCAAGTCCATTGAATGATGCATCTAGAAAAAATAGAATATCAGTAATAGTCAAGAATCAGTGATTCCCAAAGTGGGTGCTACTGCCCCCTGGTGGGTGCTGCAGCTATCCAGGAAAGTAGTGATGGCCACAGGTGCATTTATCTTTCCTATTAATTGCTATTAAAATTTTTTTAATTAATTTCCAGTGGGCTAAGTAATATTTTTTATGGAAAGGGGGCAGTAGAACAAAAAAGTTTGGGAACCACTGGAAGATAAATGAGAATGGACAAGTATTTATTAAGTACTTACTATGTACCAAGAACTGTGCTAGGTGCTTTAAAAGAGATTATCTCATTTGATCTAACAACAACCTTGAGAACAAGATGCTATTATTCTCTGCATTTTACAGTTAAGGAAGCTGAGGTAGGCAGAAGTTAAGTAAGTATCCCAGAATCATTCAGTTATAAAATGTCTATATCTGGATTTAATCTCAGGTGTTCCTAACTCCAGACCCAGCTCTTATATACACTTTGCTTTCTAGCTGCTTCTGGAAGAGGGTAAGAGCAAACCCGACTTATCTCAATAAAAGTAAAATATGCAACATTTGTACAAACCATATTCCAGGGAATTAATGGAACTTGGGGATATGACTGCTGAGTTCTTATTGAAGTTCTTTAAAGAGCTATGAAGATTGGGGAAAGTGCCACAATGCCGCAGACAAGCAAATAATGGAAGGCCTTTTCTGATCTCCAAAGGTGTTTGTATTTTCTCCCTACTGAAATCACTTTGTACATGATCATAAATTTAATAAATATGAATAAGAATAGCATTTAGCTAGTGATTAGAATTTGCAAAGAACTTTATATATGTTATTTCATTCGATCCTTACAAATACCATGTGAGATGAATTCTATTATTATCCCCATTTTATAGATGAGGAAAATAGGGTAACTTGCCTAGAGTAACAAAATTGTTTTTTTTTGAGGCAGGATTTGAATTCAGGTCTTCCTGGTCCCAAAGAAAATATTAACTACTGCATCAGCTAGCTGCCCTGGAATGCACTTTGGAACTTGATCTAGTTGAAACTTCTTCCTTTACAGATGAAGACACTGAAGCCTAGAATCACTAAGCGATTCACCAAAGGTCCCACAAATAGAAATAGATAGTATGAGAAAATATTAGGAAAATTCTTAGCACAGTGCCTGGTACATACTGGGTACTTAATCAAAACTTGTTTCACAAATACTGTTATTGTTGTTCAATTGTTTCAGTTGTGTCCAATTCTTTGTGATCCCATTAGGGATTTTCTTGGCAAAAACACCAGACCAGTGTGCCATTTCCTTCTCCAGTTCATTTTACAAAATAGAAAAATGAGGCAGGCAAGATTAATCGACTTTCCCAGAATCACACAGCTAGTAAATGTCTGAGAACAGATTTGAACTCAGAAAGATAAGTCTTCCCTACACCAGGTTGGACATTCTATCTACTGCCACACAGAACTGCCCCCACACATAACACCCAATTCTAAATCCATTACTTTCTCCTCTCTGGGTATCTATCATATTCTACCCTCATATCAGATGTGTAAGCTTCTTGGAGGCAAGAACAAAGTTTTTATTTTGTTTTTGTTTTTCTTTATAGCCCCAGCACCCTGCCTTACACATATCTGACACAAGATAAATATTCACTGAATTTAATTTAAATACAATTTGGAACCAGACTGACCCATGGGTTTAAATCCTCGTGGATCATTTTTTTAAAAAAATGCAAGTATTATTTTACATAAGAAGCCCTTAAAGAGATCAATATTGGCTTAAAACCGTTATCTCTGGTTATATACTTTGCCTCACATGTCTAATGTTGCCTTACAGAACCCACTTCAGTTCATGGAAAACAGAACATCTAAACCCTCACATCTCTGCTGTGCTGTGACATGGCAGGGCCTGTGTGTGGCTGTCACTTTCCAGCTGTCAGCCATTCTTACTCAATGAGTGCTTCGGAGCATGCTTCAGTGTGTCTGTCCTTGAAATGTTCCTCCCTCCTGCCTTCCTCGTGCATGACTGCCCTCCTTCAACTCACCGCCTTACAATTATATGGCAATCCCTGCTGTCATCCATCTTCTTCATTTTTTTCAACCATCCAAAAGGATTAGCAATAGAGCGGTACTTATTTGACTAATATTTATATCAAAAAATATTCACCTTGATAAGTCATGACAATGTCTCAGTGTTTCAAAAGTCCAAGGCAGAGTCTTCACCTGAAATGGCTAGATATAACATCAGGTATTTGTGTGCTGTTGATACTCTTGCTAGGTATCTTGGGTTATACTGAATTTCATTGTAAAATGTGATTGGATAATAAAAACATTCTTCCTGTCAACATGTAATATGATAGGACTTCTTAAAATTAAATCAACTTTCACATCTGAAAAAAATTCAGCATGATATTTACTATGAAATGTTTAAAGAGGAGAGGGTACATGAGGCCTAGAATGTTCTTCAACATGAACAGGGAAATGTCCCATCCTGGAGCATTCAACTTGATAGCTTATGGTCTAAGTTCCCCTTGAAACTTGTTTCATACATGGATATAGCTAATGGTCTACTAATAAGCATTATATGTCATCATCAAACCTGACCCTTCCCAGGATCCTTAAAGTTCACAGATTTTTTTCCTTATATTTATAAGCTATAATATTTTTATTTTGACACCAAACATCTATCCCAACAAATATCCATTCCATCTCCCTACAAATTTCATTATTTGCAAAGAGTTGAGCAAAAGGTTCTAAGAGTATTTGACACTGATAATAAACAAAAATAATAAACACAGGCTACTTTCCTTTTTTATTATTTTAAAGTTTTTTATTTGTTTCACAATTGGATGTCAGCACAATTTTCAATAATAATTTTCTGACATTTTGTGATCCATGTTCTCCACTACCTCCTACTCCTTCCCCAAGACAGCAGTTAATATGGTATAGGTTATTATATACATATATATGTCTGTGCCCATGTCCATCATGCCATAAAAGGAGACACGTATAGCTTACACTAGAGAAAAATTCACAGAGGAAATAAATTGAAGAATGAAATGCTTCAATCTGCATTCAGACTTTGTCAGTTCCTTCTATAGCAGTGGATAAACATTTTCATCATAAGTCCATTGAAGTTGTTCTTAATACTTGTATTGCTGATAATAGTTGTCATTCACAGATGATCATCATACTTAATAGCTATTACTTTATACATCTTTCTCCTGGTTTTGCTCATTTCACTTTGCAGCATTTCATATATCTTTCCAGGTTTTTTATGATAATCTTGTTTGTCATTTCTTATGGCATCATAGTATTCCATCACAAACATATATCACAACTTGTTCATCCATTTCCCAATTGATGGACATCCCTTCAGTTTCCATTTTTTTGTCACCACAAAAAGAACAGATATATGTATATATTTGTACAAATGGATCCTTTCCCCTATCTTTGATCTCTTTGGGTTACAAACCTAGTAGTGGTATTGTTGGTCAAAGGTTATACACAGTTTTATTGTCCTTCATGCATGGTTCCAAACTGATCTCCAGAAAATGATTGGATCAGTTCACAATTTCATTAATGGGGTATTTGTATCACAATTTTTCCACATCTCTTCAACATTTATCAGTTTCTTTTTTTGTCATATTAGCCAATGTAATAACACATGCCACTTTTTATTTTGGTAGTTTAGGTTTTGCTATTGAAAAAGAGGAAAAGCTATTATATGATCCAACATAAATACACTCATAGATTAAGACATAGGAGCAACCAAATAGGCCAATTATTCCAAAGTTCTCAACTTGCAGGTGAGAAGGGAGAGGCTCAGAGAGGTTAATTGAATCATACAAGATCATACAAATCCATTCTTAATAATTCTTTCATATCTCCCAGATTTTCCCCTTTGGAAAGATTTATTAAGCTCCTACTATGTGCCAAACATTCTGTTAAGTACTTTACAAATATATTATTTGATTCTCACAACAACCCTGGGAGATGTGTTCAAGATTTCTACTTTGCAGAAGAGAAACTCAGGAAGACAGAGGCTAAAGTGACTTGTCCAGGGTCACACAACTGGCAAGAATCTAAGGCTAGATTTAAAGCCAAGTCTTCCTGATTCCACATATATCCAACCACTGGACCATCAATTAAATAGATAGATAGTGTAAGGGGGGAAAAGGGTTTTTTGGGGTTCAATATATTAAAAGATGGTTGCCAGAGGATTGAACTATTATCAATCCTCAATTAAGAATAATCTCAAGTCAAAATTGACTTTTATGAAAGTTTATTTAAAATTAAGAAGAGAGATAGGAAATAAGAAAATAAGAATCTAACTCAGTAAGTAAGAGGCTAAGAGGTGAATAAAGCAAAAATTCATTCACAGAGTCTATTAAAAGAAGTTTCTTAAGGGAAGTTGAGGAAGATTCAGTCTTTAAACTTGCCATGTGGAATTCAAAAGAAGATATTTAAAGTAGTCTCACCAAGGTCTCAACACTCCTTCACGGACCAGAAGAGCTCCTTCATTAGCTGCCCTCTTCACCAGAAGCCCCCAGTTGACTGAGGACCTTCTCCTTTTAAAGGGGTCACTTATGCATCACTTCCTGTGCCTCTCTCCTAATCCGAATGTCCAATCACAATAGATGTTTCTCATAGTACTGCCTAGGGGGCAGTCAGTTGATTCTGATTCGTCACCCACTCTAGCATACATGGGTTATGGACCTCCCAGAATTAGAGGTGCTCTCACCTTCGGTGATTAAATCTAAAGATGGACAGTGTAGACTTAATCTAATTATCACAATAGATAGATAGATAGATAGATAGATAGATAGATAGATAGATAGATATACAGATACAGATATAAATATAAGTATAGATGTAGTTAAAAGAAGGGAGGAATAAATAAAGGTACAGAGAGAAGAAAAAAATCCATCTTAGTAATATATGATAAAAATGCAATAACATGCCTGTGATTTTTCCATATTAAGGAAAATAATAGCTTTCTTCTCATTTTTCTCTATAATTTTGCAACAGTCATTACATTGGAGGAAGTATCACCTTAGAGGACATTCTGGTGTCTTGGAATTTTTTTCTTCCTAGTTTCTTCCAGAGTGGTATTACTCCTGCCCAAAGACTGAAGATACTTCTTGCCTTAGGCACATGCCTACAGAGATGTGATCTTGACTTAAGTCTATAGTGCAGATTCTGCATTCATAGTAATTCTGCTCTTATAAGGTTAGTTATTAAGTGGATGCCTACGCCATCAGTTAGAGAACACTCTAATGATAGTTTGGGGGGATAACTTCCCAGAAGGCAATAGGAAAGATTTCCCCTTCTCCTGTGTTGAATGGAGAACAGACCTGAATGGAGAGAGAGAGTTGGGGCAAGCAGACCTACAAAAAGACTTTTGCAATAATCTAAGCTGTGAGGTGATGTGTGCCTGTAATATAGTGGTGATGGTATCAGAGAAGAGAAGCAACATGTACTTGAGAGATGTGGCAAAGGTAAAATTGAAGGCCATGTCATAGAGAGTACGAGGGAGTGAGGGATTGAAGATGACTCCTCAGTTGCAAGCCTGAAGGATCGCAAGGGACAATATTCCCTTCTGTAGTAATAGAGGTATTAGTGGGGGGAGAGTTTAAAGGGAAAGATAATAAGTTGTGTTTTAGGAATATTAAGTTTAAGATATCTACTGGGCATTCAGTTTGAGATGTCTGAAAGGCAGTTGGAGATGCAAGACTGGTGGTCAGCAGAGACACTGGGGCAGAAAAGGTAGATCTGAGAGTCATCAGCATAGAGATGTTAAATAAATCCATGGGAGCTGATATGATCACCAAGTAAAGTAGTATAGAGAGAGAAGAGAAGAGGGACCAAGAGAGAACCCTGAGGGACATATATACTTTGAACTCATGCTCCTTTGGTCTTTAGGATGCTTTTGTATGTGACTTCCAGGTTCCTTTTTGGATTCTTATGCTATTTCCCCTTTTTACTGGCTACCTATAAAATTCATTTACTATGTTGGCTAGAAACATATATTTTAACATATCCCATCCTCTCCTACCTTTCCAGATTTTTTTATATCTTACTTTCCAACATGTTCTCTTTAATCCAGTGATAGTGGCCTCTTGGGTGTTCCATGAACAAAACACTCCATCTCTCAGGTCTAGGCATTTTCTCTGGCTTTCTCTCAAGCCTGGAATAGTTTCCTTTCTCTGCTCCAACTACTGACCACTCTAAATTTCTTTAAGTCCCAACTAAAAATCTCATTTTCTGCAGGAAGCTTTCCCTCATCTCTCTTAATTCCTGTGCCTTCCTTCTGTTAAGTATCTCCCATTTATCCTATACATAAACCTCTTTGTATATATGTGTTCACACATTGCATCCCCCATAATCTATATTAAATGTTCTTTGGTCTTCCTACTGTCTTGCAAAGACAGTGATCTGAGTTATAAGGATACTCTGAGGCTAGCAGGAAGATAGATGTTTGGTGAGTGCTGAGAAAACTAGAGCAGTAATTAGGATGGTTCTTATATACTCCTTTCTGTGAGATGATTTCTTACTTGAAATACCATCTGCCACTTAAAATCACTTCCTTGAAGGATGTTCTTTATTGGCTTATGTTACCTACCCAGTGTTTGTTTTACTGCATGCACCAAACTCTTATCTTGACTCCCCTCCCACAGCTATGAAGAAGAACAATTGTAATTGAATGTCATCAAAGAAATACATGATTTGGTCCCATTGGCATCTTTGAGAGGTCAGAAAAAAGACCTTTCTCCATTTGGATCAGATTCATTGTGGTAAGCACATGGCTTTTCTGCTGTAAAACCAACTTGTGTTTGGAGGATAATTTCAAGAATATAGTGCTATAGTTTCTTTGTAGGCATTTACTTAATTTTAATACTAATTCTCAAAGATACTAGTCTAATAGTTTATTCCACTATATTATTGCCTTCAGGCTTTACAGAATGGGACCATATTTTTCATAGAATTTCATAAATTGCCTTCCTTTCCTTTTTTCTGATAATAGTTTGTGTGACATAGAAAACATTAATTCTTTAAATGTTTGATAGAATTCATTTGTAGATCTATTTGGTCCAATAGTTGTCCCCACCTCACTATGGTAATTCATTTATTTATGTGGCATTTGAGAAGTACTTTATTAAAGTCTAGTCAAACCTGTATAAAACTTTATAAAGATATACTACTTATGTTGGCATCTATTTCCATTTTTGTGAGTTCTTTTTATTCAATCTAAACATCTACTTCTGTGGTTGAACAGAAATTTCTTCTTTTGTGGTTCCTCTCTCCTGAGAAAGATAGTACTCATCTTCCTTGACTTCTCTTTTAAATTGAAAAAAGGAAGAGACAAAGAAAAAATAGCATATATATGTATATATATATGTATATATATACACATATATCTGCCAAGCTATATACTATGGAGACCTAACTGCACTGTAGAAATAGGCACAGCAAATAAAAGTGGCCAGAAATTTCTAGGACACACAAAGAGCCAGAAACAAATCTCATATCCTCAATGATTCATAAATAAATACATACAGGCCATAGACAGCAGATGTTAACTAGTGATTCTAATATAAGGAATCACATGGATGCTAACTCATGATATTTAAGATAAGTAATCTAAGATCTATTATATGATATTATTCTATAGTCTAATATAATTTATGAGATTTGATCTCATGTTTGTCACTGAGACTTGATAGGATAAGACATAACTGCAATATGTCTCTGGAAATTTATACCCTATTAGAAACAGAACAGAATAAGTATAATAGGTGTAGAGTAGCCTTGTATATTAGGGTAATGTACTTATATAAGTAAATCCAGAAACAAGAGAGCAAAAACATGTTTCAGAATGTTTGAACAAAGATCAACAGAGGAAGGAACAGAAGCAATAATATTATCATGGAAACCCAGGTAGTATGCAATTACAGAGACTATAGCACTGATCAAAGGACATTTCAAAGTAATGTTGGCTATTTAGCTACTTTATAAATTTTAGAGGTAAGAGAATACTGAAATTTTAACTGATCCTCTCAATCCTGCTGTACCACAATTCTATGGAACTGATATCGGTTATGATTATTTATACTAGAAGGTCACCCCTCCTGAATATCATTGAAAAGCTATATGTGGGTCTTATACATTGCTTATCTTTGTAGTAATTGTTGTTGTTCAGACATTTTAGTCACGGCTGAGAATTCACCCCTCTATTAGGGGTTTTCTTGACAAAGATACAAAGAATGGCTAACCATTTCCTTTATCCAGCTAATTTTACAGATTTTACAGAATTGAAGTAAACAAGGTTAAATGACTTGTACAGGATCTCACAAGTAGTAAATGTTTCAGGCAGATTTAGATCTAGGAAGATGAGTCAGAAAAACACAGTTCTTTTTATGGCCACATTATCCTCCCTGTCCCTCAGATCTCTGTCAGTCTCAGAGCCATTATTGATTCCTACCTCTCCCTCAGCTCCCATATCTATTCATTTTCCAAGTCTTGAGCTCTCACAACCTTCTCTTGCTGACTTCAGGTCTGGTATTAAAATCTATTTAATGTGATACCCAATTCCTTATATTTGTTATCATTGTTCCTTTGATCCTAAGAGGACCAATGACATCACCAGAGTGATATCTTCCCACAAGGGCAAATCAGATTTGAGTGAGACAGAGTTGCACAGTCATGAGTCCCATCCTCTCTTCTAGTCTCATCAAAGTCAAATGGCAAGACAAAAGTCAAGACAATCGACAATGGCCTGGGATGTAGTGGGTGCCCTTGCCACCTTTCATGTCTGACCAAGTTCTTAAGTACTTCACAGTGTCTGTTTTTGCTACCTTCATGGCCACTGGAACATTGTTCTGATACACTGATGTTCTGATGTTCTGATACACACCATGAACATTGGAAATTGTTCTGATACACTCATTCCAGTAGGAGAAATCTCCACATGCTTGGGGGTAGGCATCCCCCTAACTCGCCAATGGGTTTGAGACCTACCCTTAACACTGTTTAATCACAAGTGAGAGTTGGGTGAAAAGTGGGCTCAGAAGGTAGATGAGCAACCCTGAAAAAGGTTTAGCAAGCCCTTACAACAGAAGTGTGAGTCCTCACTGAAACCCTATACTTCTCTTCTTTACACTTACATCTCTGTTTATATATATATATATATATTTATATATATATATATATATATATATATGCCATATATATATAGTTTGTTTTTATTCTCTCATTACATAAATTCCATACTTTAAAATTATTTCTGTATAATTAAAATCATTTTTTATCTTTAAATATGCTTTTTTGTTAGGCACAAAAAGATGAAAGTGGGTGTTTCAAGTTCATATTTTTTTCAAAGCATATGCAAGAATGGACATAGAGACTGACAGGCTATGTAGGATGTTTCTTTGTATGGTTGACAGAGCTGCATTGTCTAGTGGTTCCATTCTTTTGACACTAAGCACTTTTATCATCTGCATTAATACTCAAGGACAAAAGACCCTCATTCCTAGTGCCAAAGGTTTAACTCATATATAGCTAATGGTTCATTCATTTATATTCTTTTTTTTAGTTCTTAAAGTAAACAACCCCTCCTTAAAAATCCACTGTGTTGTTCCTCAGGCATTTCCTCTTTGTTGAAGAGCAGTGATTTGTATTATGGTTTTGTCATTTTGATCTTAATGTACATTCTAACATAATAGGAAAAAATGTATAATAGCATATATATGGTTTTCTGAGAAAGTTGATCTTCCGAAGCTATTTTTGCAAGTCTTGGAAATGTACTGTTTATGGACCCATTATCCTCCCTGTCCTTCTATCTCTATTTCAGAGCCATTATTGATTACTACTTCTCCCTCAATCTCCATATCTATTCATTTTCCAAGCTTTGAGTTATCACAACTATTCTCTTCTCTCCTCTCATGTAACCACTAACTGATGGTAGGCCATCAGCAGCCCTTTACTATTGCCATAGCCCCTTTGTTGTTTATCTGCACTTATTATTCCCAAAATCAATATTCCTGAAATCCAAAACTATCTATGTCATCCCAACTACTAAACAATCATTATTGATTCCCTAGTCACCACCAGGAATAAATATAAACTTCTCGGTGAGGATTTAAGATACCTTACAGTATTTAAGATACCTTATCCTAAGGTTAGCTTCCATCTACTCTGTGTGTATCTTCTACCTATTTATTTACTATATTGTTTCTCCTATTAGAGAGGGGCCTCCATATGGGCAAAGACTATTTTTGCATTTCTTCTTATCCTCAATGTTTATCATATAAAGCCTGCTGCATAATAAGGGATTAACCAATGTTTAAAACAAACTTTAAGTGACTTGCTCAGGATCACATAGCTGCTAAGCGGCTAAGACCAACTTTAAACTTAGATATTGCTAACTCTAGGCCCAGAGTTTTATCCCACTGAGACATCTAACTGCCTGTGGACATATGTTATCCCAATATAAAAGGACACAACATTAAAAACATATTAGAGATGAATAGAATTTGACAATTATGGGTAGGGTAAATTTTATTTACAAATTGTGTGATTGAAAATGGGAGTTTTTGTTATATAATGTGATAGAAAGTTGGAAAAACTTATTAGAAAACATTGAAAATATCTTCAGGAACAAAATTAATACAGCTAGAATAAGAAGAGAAGTAAATTATTTGGAGGGTTGGGGAAAGATCTTCATGTCAAATATATTTAATAAAAATCTATAATACAAGTTATATACCAATATATTAAAAACAAGAAAGACCTTTTGCCCAAGAGGTAATTAGAAAAGAAAATGAATAACCAATTTTCAAAAGAAAAAAAAAAGCTATCAACAACCATATGTAATATTTCAAATCCAAGCTGTTAAGATTAAAATTCTCTCAATTTATATATCTTAATTTATAATTATTCATTAAATAATAAAAGCAGGTCAGAAAGAAAGGGCACCAGCTTTTGGTGGTGGTGTTCCCTTCCCAAGCCTAGCCAGCCTTTCCCTACCTCGCTATAGGTTCCCACTACAGTCACACTTTCTCACACCATGAGTCCAGGACCAAAAATGCCCCTTCCTTCTCCCCAGAGCTGATGTCTGTTCTATGAGGTCATTTCCCTGGGTCTCTCTGATTTGCCTGACTTGACCTCAGACTAGGTCAGTAGCCAGTCTTCTGAATGTGAAGACTCACAAGGGACTAGAGGCAAGCATCTCCTGGGTGCCAGGGAGCCATGAGGCTTCTGGGGTTCTCCCAGATTGAGGATGCATCTCCTTTATGCAGATAAGCCTTAGACATTGTCCTTAATTCAATCAAAGGTTGAGGCTTAACCAAAACCCAATTCACTAGATAATGGGCTGTTTTCAAATTCAACACGAAACTTTCCTTTTACAGAGAAAAAGAAAGTGTACATATAAATTCTCACATTAATAATAAGAAAAAATAAAATTAAGGAAATTCTAAAGTTTTACTTCCCTGGTTCTCAGATTGACAAAAATGGCAAAAGATAATTTCTGAGACTATGAGAAAACAAGAAAATAAATGCACCATTAATGGATCTGTGAATTGGTTACATCATTAAAGGAGACAATTCAAGGGAGGCAGAGTTAATACCAGAGAGTAAAAGGTAGCATTTTTGCCTTAACTCCCCACCTTTATGATCTAGAAAATGTACCCGATCAAATTGTGATTGGGACATCCAAGAAAATGTCACAGTGAATCATTTTTCCAACCCAGGGCAGGTTAGGGAGATGGACAGAGAGATCTATGGATACTATGGTAGAGCCTGGTCAGTCAAACTTAACAATATAACAGCAAAAGACATGGGGAGCATTTTGTACCGAGGTATTATAAAGGGACTAACAATGAACACTAGGACAGGAAGTAGAAAGGTATTTTTCTAGAATAGGCAGAAAGAGGTTCTAGGTGACCTTTGAATTAGCTCTGAAAGAAAGAACTGGCTCCATTTGACAGCTCTGTCACCCATTATCCAGATTCGGGTCATAATTCCAAGGAAGAGTGGTTGCAAAGGAGCAGAGTCCTCTCTGTGTCCTGAACAATAACAATTTCTAGAAACTTAGCTGTGTCACTCTAAGCCCAAGAGTGGCGTAAGAATTCAGTTCTAAACTTAGTCCCACATATAAGCCTGCAATGAGATCTACCAGGGCAGGAAACAAAGACTAAAGGCAAGCCAGCAGTTCAATCCCTCTGAATCTATAGAACCTCACATTAGATCAACAATTAACGACTCTAAAAGCAATCCACTGAAACTCAACCAAAAACAATTCAACAAACCTAAAGTTGGGTGAGGAATTTGCAGAGATTGGCCCAGTAGGAAAGTGAATAGACTTGTCCCTGGATCAAACCACTTTGGAAGCACTTAAAACCTGAAGACCCCCAGACTGAGCAATGAAAGCAAGGAAAGGAAATAAAAATACAGATATTTGGGCCAGACATCCCCCACCTGCTTCAAGAAATGAGTTGACCCCAACACTAACATAAAATCCAAAGTTAAGAATCATGTTATAAGAATGAAAAAGGAAAGAATAAAGAGCCCAACCATAAAAAGCTAATATGGTAATAGGGAAGCTCAAGACACAAACACAGAAGACAATGTCTTGAAAATATCTCTAAGGAAAGCCATGAAAAAAATGCCATAAGCCAAATAAGAATTCTAAGAAGAGTAGAGGAAATCAATAAAAAAGCAAAAATTAAACAATAAAATTCAAATAATAACCGTAGAGGGGAAATGAGAAACGAAATGGAAGCTATGCAAGAAAATTGTGAAGAGAATAAACTATCTGACAGAAGAGATCAAAACTCTATTGAAGAAAATAATTTCTTCCAAATTGGAATTGACCAAATAGAAGCTGATGACTCCATGAAACATTAAAAAAACAATAATTTGACTGTAAGTAGACAGCCTGAAAGCAATAATTTTTAAAAAGACATTTCAAGAAATTATGAAGGAAAATAGCCTGTTATCTTAGAGCCATAGGGAAAAATAGAAACTGAAAGAATTCACTAGTCACCTTCTGGTGAGAAAAAATGCCTAAATGAAAAATTCCAGGGATGAACAGGCAAAATCCCAAACTCCCAAGTCAAGGAGAAAATAGTTCAAGCATCCCAAAATAAATAGCAATAGTCAGGATCACAGAAAATAGAGCAGTTTGGTATATAGGATGAGAGGGGTTGGAATATAATATTCTAAAAGGGAAAAGATCTAGGATTAGAACCAAGAGCAACATAATCAGAAAAAAATAACTGAACATAATCCTATAGTGGATAAAATTGATATTTTAATGAAATGGGACTTCGAGGCATTCCTGATTTTTAAAAAAGAACTAAATAGGAATTTTTACATTCAAACATAAGACTCAATGGAACCATAAGAAGGTAACTATGAGGGGGAATCATAAAGAGCTAAACAAAGCTGAACTGTGTATATTCTTCTCATATGGGAAGATGATAAATGTGACTATTCACAACTTTGTCATCACAAGCATTGGAGACTAATTAGATAGAGTGTCTGGGTATTATGCTCTTATATTGAGATGATCTCAAAAGAAAATCAGAAGGTTGAGGAAAAGAAATACATTGAGAGTGGTGAGAGAAGGCGAAGAATGGGAAAATTTCTCACATAAATAGGATGGGTAATAAAAGGAGCAATAGGGAGAAATAAGCAAAAATTGAACCTTACTCTTATCTGAACTAGTTCAGAGAGGAAACAATAAACATGCACACTGAGTTGCATATAGAAACTTATCTTCTAACAGTGAAATAGTAGGGAAAGGGATTAAGAGAAAGGGATTTCAGAAGAGTGGTATGGATGAGAAGATGCACTGATAAGAAAAGGAGTAGTCAGGAATAAAATATTTTGTAGAGAGGAACAGGGCAAAAAAAAAGAGAAAGATAAATTTAAGAAAATAGGATGGAGGGAAGAAAAGTTAATGAACACAACTTGAATGTGAATGGGCTAAATACATCCATAAAAGGCAAGAGGAAAAAAGAATGGCTCAGAAAACAATTCAACAACATTTTATTTACAAGAAACACACTTGAAACAGGAAAATACACATTTAAAATATAGATATAGAGCAGACTCTGTTATGCTTTAGCTGAAGTAGAAAGGACAGGAGTAACAGTCATGGTCTCAGAGAAAGCAAAAATAAAAAGAGATGTCATTAAAAGAGATAAATAGGAAAATTATATTTTGGTCAATAGTACCACAGTCAATGAATTAATATCAATATTGTACAGATATGCACCAAATGGCAGAGCTTCCAAATTCTTGAAGGAAAACTTTAAAAAGTCAGAAGGGGAAATAGTATAATTATAATAGAAGAGGACCTCAATTTATCCCTTTTTATCTTTCAGATAAATATAATTGTTTTTAAAAAGAAAGAAATTAAGGAAACTATTAATTTTTTAAATTTATGTATGCTAAATATCTAGAAATTATCAAATGGGAATAGAATGGAGTATACCTATTCTCAGCTATTCAAGAATTAGGGCATAAAAACTTCACAACAAAATGCAGAAAAGCAGAAAAATTAAATGCATATTTTATCAATCATAACAAAATTAAATTAAATTCATTAAATGGCCTTTGAAGCTGATTAAAATTATTCATTAAAAACTGAATAATTAAATCCTAAAAAGTGGGTCGATGAAGGAACAAATCATTTTGAAACAATTGATAATTCCATTAAAGATAAATAACAATTAGACAACATAGCAATATGTGTGAAATGCAACCAAAGCAGGTTGCTTTTACATAGGAAAAAATTTCTATCTCTAAATGTTTATATCAATAAAAGAGAGAAAGAGAAGGTCAATGGATTGAGTGTCAACTTTTAAAAGAACTAGAAAAAGAACAAATTTTAAAACCTCAATTAAATGCTAAAATTGTCAACCTGAATATCAAAAGAGATTTAAGGATCTCTATGTAGAAACATAAAAATTTAAAGTAAAAAAAAATGTAATGAATTGAGAAAACTAGGAGATTTTTTAAACAGATATAATATTGGTTAATTTAATTTTTTTAAAGGAGAAAAATCAAATTACCAAAATTAAGTATGTACCCATTTTGTGCTTACTTTGGGATATCATATGTGATTTAGACATAAAAGGTGATGAATATTACCTGTCATATTTATAATGGAAGAATACATGACAAACAAAGGATAGAAAGGTTCGCTGGAGGTAAAATAGATCATTTTGATTACATAAAATTAAATAGTTTTTGCATAAAGGAAACAAATGTTGCCAAAATTAGAAGAAAGGCAAGGAACTACACAAAAATATCTTTTTAGCAAGTCTCCTTGGTTAGAGGTCTCATTTCTAAAATATATAGGGTGCTGGGTCAAGTTTATGAGAACAAAAACCATTCCCCAAATGATAAATGCTCAAATAATATGAATAAGCAGTTTTCAGAGGCAGGGAACTAAGCTATCAATAGTGGTATGAATTTACTAATAATTAGATAAATAAAAATCAAAATGACTCTGAAGTATCATCTCACAATCATCAAATTAGCTAAGATTAAAAAAAAGGAAAATGATAATTCCTGGAGCGGATGTGAGAAAATAGGTATATTAATTCACTGTTTGTGAATTTGTGATGTCATTAAAACATTCTGGAAGGTAATTTGGAACTATGCCTCTTTCAACTATTCATAATTTTTCCTATTAGTCCTATACTCTCAATGAGATCAAAGGAAAGGATTCATTTGTACAAATATATTTATAGCAGTTTTTTTATGGTCACAAAGAATTGGAAACTGAGATGAAGTCATCAACTGGAGAATAGCTAAATAAGTTGTTTACTATTTTACTTTAAGAAATGATGAAGGGATGGTTTCAGAAAAGCTTAGGAATATTTGTATGAACTGATGCATAGTAAAATGAACACAACCAAGAGAAGAATTTACACAATAATAGAAATATTATAAAGATAATCAGCTTTGAAAATCTTTGTATTTCTGTTTAACACAATGACCCACTATAATTCTGGAGGACTAATGATGAAATATGTTACCTATCTTAAAAGAGAGAGAACTGATGGTCTCAGAGTTTAGATTGAAGTCTATTTCTTCTTTTTATGTTATCACTTTTTAAAAATATAGCTAATGCAGAAATTTGTTTTATATGACTATATATGTATGTTTCATACATATTATACATATAGGCTTATGTATAATAGATATAATACACATGGACATATACATATATATATATATATTAAAGGATTTTGTTTTTCTTGACATCTCAGCAGGTAGAGGAGAGAAGAGACAAGGAAGAAAATTCAGAACTGAAAAGAAAAGGTTTGGGATTTTGCTAATAAAGTCACTAAATTGTATATACTCATTAACACAATACCTTAATTAACAAACACTGAAAGGAACTCAATGACTGAGGGTAAGCTAGAAGTTAAAATAAATTAATTAATTAATATACACATATATACATATATATAGAGAAAGAGAGAGCACATCTTTTTGTAGTAGCAAAAGATTAAAAGGAAAATGAGTATCCATTGACTGAAGAATGACTAAACAAATTGTGGTATATAAATAATGGAATATTTTTATACCAGAAGAGATTATGAAAATGAACAAGTCAGAGAAACTTTGGCAAACATATAAATTGATGTAGAATAAAGTAAAAAGAGCCAAGAGAATGATGTACAAATTTACCATAACAATATAAAGGAAACCAGCTTTGAAAGATTCCAGAATGCTGAACAGTTCAATGACCAATCATGACCAAAATCACTAGACACTGAAGCATGTTACCCACCTCTTAGCAGAGAGGTGACGAACCATAGGAAGAAAATAATGCATTTTCAGACATGATCCATGTGTTGACTTGTTAGAAGTCAAGGTTCTATGGCAAGAGAAGAGGAGTAATATCATGGCAAATGTAATAAATGGAAATGATAGTAATATTTTGAAAAGAAAATTACATCAATGAAATATGTTTAATACAAGAAAGTTAAGGCTGAATGAGTGTACAGTATGGGAAATTCAGAACTAGTTAAATAGTTGAACAAAAAGATGAGTCATTAAGACTTGCATGTTAATTTCAGAGGTTTCTAGAGCAATTTCCTAGGATTTGTACCATGCCCTATACTAGTAAACATTATCAGTGATTTAGATAAAAGCATAGTTAGAAAGTTGACCAAAATTTCAAATTATAAAATGTTGATAAAGGGCAGCTAACATGACAGATGGCAGAATCAGGATCCAAATAGATGCTGAGAGGTTATAATATTGGATCAACTCTAACAAAATAAAATTAAGGAATAGAGACAGCAACTAGACCTGTGATGTCATAGGTATAGAGAAACTCCCAGGTGAAGAAATTCCCTCCAGTAATGCATACTGATACCTTCTCTGCAACTTTACAGTTGCCTGTTGTCTGAAGCACTGAGAAATTAAAGACATACAACCTGTTGTATCTGGTTTAAATCTGAACCCAGGACCTCTTGTCTTGAAGAGAGTTCTCTATCCATAATACCATATCCTCATGATGAAATTTAATAGAGATAAATATAAGAGCCTAGTACCTGAGTTCCAAAAATCGGGAGTTATGTTCCAGAGACTCCATGATAAGTGAAAATCCCCAGTCATGTTATCATATTTATTTTATTATTTTTTGAGGGTTAGCATTTTCCTCTGGTACTTGGGTTCACTGCCAGAAGCCAGAAAAAAAATATATATATATATATACNTTTATTTTATTATTTTTTGAGGGTTAGCATTTTCCTCTGGTACTTGGGTTCACTGCCAGAAGCCAGAAAAAAAAAATATATATATATATACATATATATACATATATATATATATATATTTAAACCCACAATACAGTGAAGCTGTGATTAGTGAACCATGACATAGTGAGGGATGACTGTAAATGATTTTACAGATATGATGTCATTTGAACCTCCCTGGGAGAAAAATGCTATTATTATTCCTATTTTACAGATGAAGAAACTGAGGCTGAGAGAGGTTAAGTGGCTTGGCTAGTGTTACACAGAAAATATATGAGGTAAGAGTTGAACTTAGTTCTTTCTGACTCCAAGTCCAGCACTGAACACTAAGATTCTTAAGAAAATTCCAGAAGCTAACCAAGATATTAAAGATCCTCAAAATAGAGTCAGTTAAAGAAACTGGGGGGGGGTGCATTTATCTTGGAGTAGAGAAGATCTGAGGTGGGGGCATGATAGCTTCAAGTATATTGAGGAGTTGTCTTAAGGAAGAGAATTTTTTTCCAAGTCTTGATCCCAGAGAACTGAACTAGAAGCAATAGATAGAAGAAAGAAAAGGATATATTTAGACTCTGTGGAAGGAAACCTTCCTAACAATTCCAGTTTTATAAAAAAGAAGTTGATTCCCACAGCAGGGAATAGTTTTCCCTTTCTTTGAGCAAGTTCTTTGAGCATGATGAAAATGACCATTTGTTGGATGGCTTGGAGAGGTGATTATCTTTTGATTACCAGTTGGATTAGTGAACCCTGAAAAATCTGTAATTCCTTTGTTCTGTAATCCAATATTTTAAAACTGTCATCTTCATTCTTTTCTTCTATGCTAATACAAAAGTCTTTTCCAAATGACACTGAATTTTGTTCTGTTGATCTAAATCATCCCCACAACAAATTTAAAAATAATAACTAACTGAGAAAGTTCAAGGCATTTATTATGAGAAAAGAGAAATCAGCAACCTTTGGTTCCAAAGGAGACAATTCAGTATAATAAATAAATTTTAGGTACCTGTTTCTTGCATTGTATGAAATCCAGTTAATAACTTCTTGAATTGAATGGCCAAGAAAACAATAATGCATTGCTGATCTGAACTAAAAAAAGAAAAGGCAATATATGTTCACATAAACCTCTGCAGGTTTTATTAAAATGTTAGAATCATTATCTTATTTTTCTGTTTTGTTACATTAAAATTGTTGATGTCATTCTATAAGCTAAAACAATGTAGACATATGTGTGCTTCTGTTGTGGCTTGCTGTTTTTTTCTTTCTCTTGGTCTTCACTTTTTCATATTAATTTGCCCTTTTTAAAAGTACTTGAATTTCTTTCTAATTCAAATACATTTTGATCATGCATACTATAAGAGAAAATGTTTCTTTTTTCCTAGATGTCAGCATAGTTAGTGTAAGCCCCCAAAAGTCAGTAATTCATCCAGTTATTCCAGGTTCCACTATATTATTCCTGATGAAAGTATCCTGTAGGTGGGTGGCAGTAAGAGATGAATGCAGAAAAGTATTTGAAATGGGAACACCTTGGGGAATATTATTTTTTCTCACTTGCAAAAATCAGACATATTTCTTTTGAAATGTTATAAAAAGAAAATTCTCCCTGAATGGAGCCTCATTTGCAAAGTTCCAAGCAAAAGTAGAGTGGTTGGGAATATGCTCTTTGAAAATTGGACACTGAATGGAAATAACAACAGGCTCTTTAGATAGGAAGACTCAGATGACCTTTTTCTATATACGAAGATGAGGACTCAGGAGGTCTCAACATACTCTCCTCCTGCCCCAATTTCCTCACTGTGGTTCAAAAGCACAGGTCCCTTTTCAATTCCTTAATAATCAAAAGTTGGATATGAAGTAGGAAAGGGGGCCAGGAAGCCTGCTGGATAGCTTTGTTTCCTAATGAGCTTAACACTTCATAAGGTACCTTTGGTAAAGGAAGGGTTTTTTTGTTGTTGTTCAAAAAAAAAGACCCATTTCCCCGCTGACTATATAAAGAAATCTCTCTGAAGTATCAGACAACTCGAAGGGTGCTGCCTTAGCCACCTGAGTCAGCCACATGAGTTCTGTCACCAACAGATTCTTTCTCCTCCTTGCTCAACTTTTTCAAACAAACTCTAAAGATCAAAGAGTCTCCAATTCCACATTTAAATTGCCATATACTTCCCCCCAAATGAGAATGGTGCTTTCTCCAACTTTATTACTGTCCCTAAAGTCAAAGTACAATCAGGTTGCAGTTTCTATAAAAACTTCCCTACAGAGGTAACAACCTCCAAAGTATTCTGATTCAACAACAACAACAAAAAAAGTCAAAGAAAGTAGGATTCTTAGTCAACCTATGACTTGCAGATAGCCCATTACTTTCTCCCCTACTGAGATGGGGAACAACCTGGTTTGTTTTATTTGGCTTTGTTACTCAAATAAAAGTCACTGAAGCAAGCACCACTGCTTATGTTTAAAAAATAAAAATGAAAACCGATCACCAGTAGCCTCATTTCTGGCTACGATAAAATCTATGAAGGTTTTATTCTTTTTGGTCTAAGAGCCTACTAATGTCAACTGTCTTATCCCAAGTAAATAAATGTGGGCCTTTCAACACACATTGACCTAGAAAGAGTTACTGAATAGCTGCTTAGAGGATAGAAAAAAGGGTGATTTTGGTTAGTCATTTTTAGGTTATAATAATCAATTTCCCTGTTATGGTTTCAATGTTAAAAATTGAAGATTTCATTAAATCAGTAAGAGATGAAAAATGTTTGGTGAATTGCTAACAGAAGTTATAAAATCTACTCTGGAGGGCTTTAAATAGGGAACTGATTCTTGTCCTTTTGTTACTAGTAGAATATTTCCAAAGAATGAGAGAATGGACACACTAAGTGTCTTCTCAAATGGCCTTTTATAAACTATAAAAATCATTATGAAATCATCCATTTCTATGGTAATGTTTAGGTTTGTGTTTCTGTGTATATATACCAAAGGAATTAAAATTTATTGAAAACATTATGAAGAAATATACTTGCAGACTAAATATTTCCAAAATAAATTAGAGGAAGAACAAAAAAGAGTATTTTTGAACTCTGGTAGAGAGAAAAAAAGAGATGGTCATAAATAAAGAATGACTGAGAAGATATTTTTTTTGTTTGAATGTGTCCAATGTGTCTTTCAATACATTTTGGAAGGCATAAATTTGAACAAAATTCAAACAATCGGGGCAGTTGGGTAGCTCAGTGGATTGGGAGTCAGGCCTAGAGACCGGAGGTCCTAGGTTCAAATCTGGCTTCAGACATTTCCCAGCTGTGTGACCCTGGGCAAGTCACTTGACCCCCATTGCCCACTCTTACCACTCTTCCACCAAGGAGCCAATACACAGAAGTTAAGGGTTTAAAATATATATATATATATATATATATATATATATATATAAAATTCAAACAATCATTGCCATACTTTTTCCCTCCTTACTTAAAATTCACACATGAGAAAGGGAATTTTATCTGCATCTTTCTTAGGGTTTTTTTTTCTGTATGTCCTGATTCAAATGTTTAAAATTCACTTTCCCTCAGTCATATTTGTACAAGTTACAAGATATGAATAGCAAAATCATTATGTCATTACAAAGAGTGTCTAGCCTGACTAGGAGCTGATTAGTTTAATTGAAATACTTTTCAGCTCATTCTCTTTTCAATCTTTGTTATCAGAGATGTTTCACTTGATAGGGAACGATGGAGGAGTATATTTGGAAATTAAAAACAAAAATGAATAAAATTTGGGTTCTAAAATTGTATCTACATGTGGCATTTTCTCATTATATCTGTCCCAGTGTCATGGGCTACCAATACCCATTGTACTTATGTCTTTAAGGGAAGAAAATCTCTCACTAACAATGATGCTGACCGTTATAGGGGGCATTCTCTGAAGCAATAGTATAGCTGCTTTACTGTCATAGCATAATTGGTATGAAATATCTTCTGCAATCCTATTCCACAAGAATTTATTGAGCTATTAGTTTGGGAAGAGTGTAGTGCTAGGCTCTGATGGAAGACCAAAGTGTAAATAATGCAAAATCCGGGATTTCATATTCTAGTTTAGGATTTTGTTCTCCTTCCTAAAGATAAACCTCAAACCATGGAATAACCTCTCATAAGATAAATAAAAGAGAATGAGAATACATTTAGCCTACACCAAATGGAAATTATGTACAATGGAATCTTGATTAAGGAATTCAAGAAGGTAAGAGATCATTTCAAATGAATTTAGCTATTTATAGAACAAAGTTAGCAAATCCATTTTCTTCTTCCAAATTTTGTCAACTATGTGAAGAAGTGTGAATGAGTACATACAATATGATGCTAGTATTTCTACCAAACTTTGTATAGTCACCAAAGTGCCCAATAAAAAAGTATAAGGTACTTGAATTACAAAGAGAAACAGATACTAAAACCACAATATTTAAAGCCTACAATATACCACATTCAAATCTAGACAAATATAACAACAAAAAAAGAAGTTAAGCATATTAATCAGTCAACAAACATTAAACACTAGCAGTACTATGTGCTAGGTATTGTGCTAAGCACTGTATGTGAACAGAATTTTAGAAAAGTTAGAGAAAATAGACATTACACTAGATTTAAAAATAAAACTTTCAATGCTAAACATTGCCCCCAAAATAAAATTCAACCCCTTTTGCTTAAAACTTAAGACCTCATGTATCCTGGTACAAACCTGCCCAGCCTAATTTTGCAGTAATGTTCTTTTATCTTCTGTATACTTCAGTCAAGCTATATCGTTGTCTGCTACCCTTTCTCCCGTCTGTGTTTTGTGCGTGCTGTCCTATTCCTGGAATAGACTCTATCAACCTTCTTCCATTTTCCCCTTTTCATTTACTGTTCCACATCCAGGAACGACCACAAGTACCAACTTTGCTAGGAATAACCCATCCCTCCTTGACCTTCTTAGTCTACAATGCTTCTCAACTTGTATGTAATAATTATTTTAAAATTATATCATATATGCTTGAGAAGCATTGTGACATAGCAGCGAGAGAATTGGTCTCAGTGTCAGAAAGACCTAAATTGAAGTCATATCTATAACACACAAATTGGCTTTATGATCAGGGACAAATCATTTTTCCTCTCAGTAGCCTTTTTAAGATTATAAAATTGCAGAATAATTTCAGAAATGTACTGGTAGAGAGAGTTCATTCACCAGGATTTCGATACACTTATGCTATCCCAGGTCTGGTGGCAAGGGAGGATTATATTTATATATGTGTCTTATCCCTACTCCCAAACACACAACACTCACTAGATTATAAACTTCTAAAGGACAGAGTCTTTTTTGCCCATTTTCATAACCTTAAATCACAGCATGATACCTTATGCATGATAGACATTTCCCAAGTTTTAATTCAATCAAAAACCCATTTAATTGATGAGGAAAGAGAGACTTTGAAAGGACAGATGACTTGCCAAAGGTTGCAAAATTAACAGGTCTCAAGAATATGTGAGTACAGGGAGTATACGTGATTTTGTGGTAGCATGGAAACAGCGCTGATGCTTTAGTCGGAGGACTTGGGTTCAAACCCCACCTCTGAGGCATATAGGCCAATTCACTTCACTTCACTGGACATTGTTTTCCTCATCTATAAATGAGAGAGTTGAGCTAAATGTCCTTTAAGGTCTCATCTAGCTCAATATCAATGATCAATCAATCAACAAAATCAACATCAATGATTTTTCCAGTTTGGGAATCTCCTAATATTGGAACTCTTTACACCAAAGCAAGCATAACCCAGGATTTCATTTAAAGGAGCTATCTGCAAAATAAAGAAGTTAAGTGACTTGCCCAGTCACATAATGTATATGCACAAATATTTGTTGAACAAATAGCTCAATATATGAGGGTATATTCAAATACAACATATACACATTATAGAAAATGCATATCATTTTTATCAATGTAGTGAACTCTCTTTAGAAGTAAAGTTAAACAATGTTTCTACAACTTAATAGATAAGTCCTAAAGAATTACTAGAGGAACTCAGATGAGGAACTTGTTCAGAGTCACAGCTTATCCATGTCTGATGCAAGATTTCAATCTATGTCTTCTTGTCACACCAGAAGAAACAATCAATTAACACTCTGTCATGATACCTCTACCTGGACTCAAATAAAAGATAGTTGATTGCAAATCCACAAACTTTTTATGGAGAAAGAAGCAGGGCCAGAAAGAAATAGAGACAGAGAAATAGACAAAGACAGAGACAGACAGAGACAAAGAAAAGCATCACCAGACAGGGACAGCAAAAGACAGAGAGGCAGAGAAGGCAAAGAGACACACAGAGAGAGTCAGAAAGACAGAGACAGAGAGAGGAGAAGAAGAAGGAGGAGGAGGAGGAGGAGGAGGAGGAGGAGAAGGAGGAGGAGGAGGAGGAGGAGGAGGAGGAGAGACAGAGGCAGAGAGACAAAGAGAAAGAGAGAGAGACAGAGACAGAGACAGACAGAGAGAAGCATTTAGAGTTTTCTCTTTGCTAAGCATTATTCTAAGCACTGGACAGGTCAATAAAAGTGACTAAGATATTTCCACCTTAAGGAGTTAAGGTGGAATTGAATAAAGATAAAACATAAAGATGAGCTTGAAGGCAAGAGTATGGGATAATAAGAGTACTCAATAGGCAGCAAGGCCACTGGTGAGGAAATGGAGAAATTTCAATATTGAATCAGGATAGCAATGCAGTGATCATAGCTGGGGCTCTTCCTGAAATGGCCATATCAGCCATGACATCATCAGCCATGTGAAAGAAATCTCAGGATGAGCATGAAAGAGGTAAAATCTTGAGGAGGCATGGGTCTCTAGTCCAAGCAGAAAGGTGAAAAAATGACTAAGGTCAAGATACACCTAGGGCAGTCCCTGCAGACCCAGCATCACTGAAATCTGTGATATTCTGTGGCACATTCCCTGGAAGATACACCAATGGGAAGATCCACAAGCAGCATTAAGGTTCAACATTTTTGGCTGTGGGAACCTGAGAATGAAAAAATACAGTAAAATCAGCACAAATAGAACAATTGGTTCACAGCACCTAAAGAATGGGTCCAATGTAGATCAAGCCTTGCAATGTAGATGAATAGTAAGACTTGACAAATCACAGCCATCATATCTGGTTCATGTAGGCAAAAGAGAGATAAGATGAAGTAGGACACACAAAGAGTTTAAGGCAGAAAAATTAGAGTTGTTTGCCTCGCCAAAGTGGTATAATAGTTCTCTGGTTAACCATATGATAATATCACTATATCATAGCTATTTAAGATATTTATGTCACGTGGTAATACTTTAAAATTGTTTTGATTTTACTAATGTGTCTATTCCCCATGAAAAACACATATAAGACAAGGTTAAGATGGCTGCAGAGTAGAAGCAGGGCACTATAACTCTCCTCACCACCTATCACCAGTATACCTCCAAAGGACAAAAAACCAAATCCAGATGAAAGAAGGGACCACACAATAGGGCGCAGTATCTAAAGTATGTGGGATTGGGCACTTCCACGCTATAAAGGGGGGAAATAGCTCCCATCAAAACACAAGTGTATCAACCCTCCCCCTCTCCACCCACAGTACCAGAGTCAGAGGCTTAGCTCCAGAATTAGAGCAAGTGGGGGCACAAAATCTAGCTCCTTGGCAGTTAAGTGGCACCACTAGGAGCTTGCCCCTGAGAGCAGCTAGACCAGAGACCCCAGGAGTCTGGAAAACTCAGACCTTGGACAAGGGAGTGGGGCTGAGAGAAACAGAGGCAGTGAGTTCAGACTCAGGGGAAAACCTCAGGTGGAGGAGCAAGCGTGGGCCAAGATCTGGGCTCTGAGAAGCCAGCTAGGACCACAGAGGCTAGACCCTAAAAAAAGCTAGACCAGAGACCCCAGGAGGGTCCCCAGAGAAGCCAGGAGACTCACAAAGTAGCCTCAGGCAAAAACTGCTCCCTAACTCCATACAGTGAGAATCAGATTGCCTTACTCAAACTTCTGGCAGATAAAGCATAATAATGCCAAGAAAGGCCCAAGAAATAAACAAGAAGACCAAGAAAAAAATCTAACACTGGATAACTTCTACACACACACACACACACACAAAAACAGAAAACAAGAGGAGGACAAACAATTAAAGCTATCCAAACCTTCCCAAAAAAATGAACATGGGTCACAAGATCTTGAAGAGTTAAAATCTGAGATCAGGAGAAAGATGGAAGAGATCTGGCAAGAAAATAATAGTTTAAAAGGCAGAATTTCGCAATTGGAAAGTGAGGCTCAGAAATCAAATGAATTGATAAGCAAATTGAAGACCAGAAATGACCAGCTGGAAGCCTTGAAGAGCCAGATAGATCAGATAGATAGATTGAAAAGGAAAAGCAAAAGATTATAACCAAAAACCAGTCTCTAAAGGCTAGATTTGGGCAATTAGAAGCCAATGATCTCACAAGACAACAAGAATTAATAAAGCAAAGTCAAAAGACTGACAAAATAGAATGAAACAAGAAATATCTCAATGAGAAGTTAATAGATCAAGAAAACAGGTCTAGAAGAGACAACTTAAAAAATTTGGAATTTTTCTGGAATCTGGAAAATCTGGAAAAATCAGAGACAAATAGAAACCTAAACTGGTCCAATGTCCTTGAAAAAGAGGGCAAAATAGACATTGAAAGGATCCATAGATCATCCTCTACACTAAATCCTCAGAAGACAACCCCCAGGAATGTAATAGGCAAATTCAAAAGCTTCCAAGATAAGAAGAAAATATTACAAGAAGCCAAAAAGAGACAATTCAGATATCAAGGAACACCAATCAGGATTACACAGGATCTGACAACCTCTACACTACAAGACCTCAAAGCTTGGAACATGATATTCAGAAAGACAAGAGAATTGGATCTACAACCAAGGATCACCTGTCCATCAAAACTGTCTATATACTTGCACTAGTTTAGGAATTGAAGGGTCTTTCCTAAAAATAAAAATAAAAATAATAAATGGTATATATCTAAAATCAACAACAAACATCATCTGCAATGGCCATAAATTAGAAGCATTCTCAATAAGATCAGAAGTGAAACAAGGATGCCCATTGTCAGTTCTATTATTTAATATTGTGCTAGAAACACTAGCAGTAGCAATTAGAGAAAAGAAAGAAATTGAAGGTATTAAAATAAGCAAAGAGTAGAGGAAGCTATCACTCTTTGCAGATGATATGATGGTCTACTTAAAAAATCGTAAATATTCAACTAAAAAGTTAGTGGAAATAATCAACAACTTTAGCAAAGTTGCAGGATACAAAATAAAAGCACAAAAATCATCAGCATTTCTATATATTTCCAACACATCATAGCAGGAAGAGTTAGAAAGAGAAATTCCATTTAAAATCACCCTACATAATATAAAATACTTATCTTTATAACAAAAAAACTCAGATAAAGGTCTAATCACTCAAATATAAAAGAAGCTAAATCAATTGTATGAAGTCATCTCCCAATCAATAAATGGGCAAGGGACATGAATAGGCAATTCTAGGATAAAGAAATCAAAACTATCAATAAGCACATGAGAAAGTGTTCTAAATCTCTAATAATCAGAGAAATGCAAATCAAAACAACTCTGAGGTATCACCTCACACCTAGCAGATTGGCTAAAATGAAAGAAGGGGAGAGTAATGAATGTTGGAGGGGATGTGGCAAAATTGGGATATTAATGCATTGCTGGTGGAGTTGTGAACTGATCCAACCATTCTGGATGGCAATTTGGAACTATACTCAAAGGCCTTTAAAAGACTGTATGCCTTTTGATCCAGCCATGCCACTTCTGGGTTTATTCCCCAAAGAGATCATAAGGAGAAAGATGTGTACAAAAATATTTATAGGCGCACTCTTTGTGGTGGAAAAAATTGGAAAATGAGGGGATGCCCTTTGATTGGGGAATGGCTGAACAAATTGTGGTATATGCTGGTGATGGAATACTATTGTGCTCAAAGGAATAATGAACTGGAGCAATTCCGTGTGAACTGGAATGATCTTCAGGAATTGATGCAGAGTGAAAGGAGCAGAACCAGGAGAACATTTTACACAGAGACTGATACACTGTGGTAAAATCAAACACAACAGACTTCTCTACTAGTAGCAATGCAAGGATCCAGAGCAAGGCTGAGGGACTTATGAGAAAGAAAACTAGCCACATTCAGAGGAAGAACTGTGGGAGGAGAAACACAGAAGAAAAACAACTGCTTGAACACATGGATTGTTGGGGATATTATTGGTGATGTAGACACTAAATGATAACTCTAGTCCAATTATCAATAATATGGAATTAGGCCTTGATCAATGATATATGTAAAACCCAGTGGAATTTTGTGTCAGCTAATGGGGGTTAGGAGGTGTGGGGTAGAGGGAAAGAACATAAAATATATAACTATGAGAAAATATTCAAAAGAAAAAAAAAGAAAAATACATATCACAACCTCACAATCCCTCAATGCTTTAATTGACATTTTCGTTGAATAGTTGATGCCAAAAAAAAAAGGAAAAAATCATCACCCAATAAATACCCTTCTGGTAATGAGCCTTTTGATTTTTACAGCTCCAGAGAGCTTGCCTTGCCTACAGCAGCCTCCCTCAGCAGTCATTACTTCTTGTTCCAGGTACTCTTTCTGGACATTTGCAGATCCACAGAGCTTGCTTTGTCCAGACTTAAAAGCACTTCATACTCCCAATTCCACCCTTGTTTTCCAGCAAAACAGAACTGCCTGACCCCTGTGATACATCCACCCAGGGTAGAAACTCTGTGAACAATAGTAGAGAGGTGGCTAGGTAGCAGAGTTAAAAGAATGCCAGAACTGGAGTCAGGAAGACCCGAGTTTAAATCTGGTTTTGGATACTTACTAACTATGTGAGCCTGGTCAAGTCACTTAACCCTGTTTGCCTCAGTTTCCTCCCCTCTAACATGAGCTGGAGGAGGAAATGGCAAACCAGACTAGTTGCTCTGCCAAGAAAACTCTACACGAGGTTACAGAGAGTCAGACACATATGAAATGACTGAACAACAGGAAGTCTATTAGAACTCATTCCCCAGTGATTAACATTTCTACCTTGGTAAAGTTTCCCATCCCAGTTATTCTGTACACCTGTTTCATTTTGCAATTTCTCTGCATTTCTTTAGTATCCACATTGCTTAGCACAGTGCCTGACACAAAGAAAGTGCTTAATAAGTGCTAGCAGACTAGTTAAGTAAACCTTTATCATCAAGTCCATACTGGAAGCCTTTCCACCTTAAATATGGTTATCAGAGCTTGTTTTCTTGCTGAATAAGTCCTTGGGAGGCCAGTATTTCTCCATGTCACAATGAGGTCTCAGAATACAAGTTAGTAAAGAATAATTGAACAATTAGAAATACAGATAATTAGATCAATATGCACATTTTATATGTACAAATAAACTTACACATATTTATGGGATTACTGGATACATATTTGTCAATATTTCAAAAGTCCCAAGCAGTGTGATTATTCCCCCAACTAATTCAGTGAAACTCATAATGCAATTTTCCCATGCTTTAATAGAAAGTTAGTATATTAGGACAACTAGGTGGCTCAGTGGAGAGAGAGCCATGTCTGTAGACAAGAAATCCCAAGATCAAATCTGACATCCGATATTTCCTAGCTGTGTGCTCCTGGGCAAGTTACTTAACCCCAATGGCCTAGCCCTTGCTGCTCTTCCACCTTGGAAAAAAAAGAAAGTTATATCTAGTTTTGTGATGATCTAAAATCTTCATCACCCGATTGGCTGTTTTCTTATGATGTCTTTTGGAACATAGAAAAGCTGATTCCTGAAAGACAAATAAATAATCTATGGTGGGTCCCATACTCAAAGTTTTTAAGCATGGTAGGACCTGACAAAATCCTATGTTCCTTTGATATCATTTTTGAAAACTCAACACATTGGATTGAGAGCCAGGCCTAGAGATGGGAGATCCTGGGTTCAAATGTGACCTCAGACACTTCCCAGCTGTGTGACCCTGGGCAAGTCACTTGACCCCCATTGCCTACCCTTACTACTCTTCTGCCTTGGAGCCAGTGGCTCCAAGATGGAAAATAAGGGTTTAAAAAAACAAAAAACTCAACATGATTTCACCACAAGTCATCATCTAAACAGAGCTTTGATAGCATTATATCTTATATGAAACTGCTGGACAAGTAGAGTTTCAGATTAGAGTCAGGAAAAGATAGATTCACATACTGCTTTGACACTTACTATTTCAGCCCAGGCAAGTGATCTTACCTTAACGGGCTTTGACTAGCATCTTACTACCTACCTATATATCATAGATCTGTTTTGGTGGAGGGAGTTCTTAAGTGATCAGATTCACAAATCTTTTGTCTCTCAGTTTAGATGACATTCTATTAACATTATATAGTTTAACATATACATGCTTGAATGTTTACATACACACACATCCATTTAGTCATTCAGCAAACGACTGTCCCTGTGAATTTAGATCTTCTGTAGAGCCAGTACACATCAGCATTTAGACGGCAGCCAGTTCTCAGGAGAAATATTATATATACAAAAAGAGATACAGTGATTGAGAAGAAAGAGGAACATATAGAATCCCTGTACATTCATTTCCATTTTCAATTAGGGATATAATAAGAAAGTCACCAATTTCACTTTTTGCTTCTCAGTGTGTTCTGTGTTTGTCAGCCAAGGACTGTTAGCTTCTGAATTTTTAATGATGCTTTATTGGATAATAAGGTTTTGCTTTCATTTCTCTTTAACCGCTGGAGCCTACATTAACAATTATATTGGGGAAAAGGTTTCCACAGTAGGTGGGCACCACAGTCAAACACACAGATTAGCAAGGGAGGGGAACCGTAGAGAAAACACAAAGTAAACTTAAAAGAGATATTGGGATTGTTTCTTTGGGGGGTTTTCCTGTAGTTTGTGAGAGGGCTTCATTGTGAAAATGTTACAGTGAGCAAATAATTACTTTGTGGGAAAGGGGGACTGTTTTACAGTTCAAAGGAAAATATATATCTGACTATGCTCACAGCCTTCACAGGCACCAGACAGAAAGTAAGCAGAAAGTCTGTTGTAATAATGATAGTAATAGTAACAACTTTGGTTTCTATAGCTTGCTGTGTACATTTAACTTGATATATACAGACTAAAAAAAACCAGGAAGGCAGGTTTCGTATGATTATCAGAATTTAAAAGTGAGAAAATGGAAGCTCATGGAAACAAGACTAGTAAGAGAGCAAACTGGAATTCTAACATTAACTTCCAGTTTCAGGTCCAGTGCTCTTGATGCTATATTCCAATATCTGACACACAAAATTGAAGTCCCAGAAAACCTCTTCTCCAAGTCCTTTGTTTTAACAAAGAACTTTATTTTTTCTTTTTGTCTAGATTTATTGGGGCAGGGAAAAGGGAGGAGAGAATGGGGATAGAGAATTGTAATAAAAAAATTCGCCAGCTGTGACCTGGATTCAGAGCTCTCATATGGCCTGGCCAAAATACTAAAACAATTTTATGAATAAAGGGTGCAGCAAATACTTCAGCATGACTTCTCCACTGGGTTTTTATGGCAGTTTCCTTATGAACACGGCCAAAAAACATTTGGGTTTCTTCATGGCATGATGGCTCAAGTGCTGCAGTTAAAATCAGGAAGACCTGGGCTCTATCCACTGCCATAGAAGGAACCGAAGAACAGATTTTGAATGCTAATAGAAACTTACTATTCTTTTATTTCCTCTGTGAATACAATAGTGAAAACAATATCTATCATCCTTCACAACATGACAAACATGGAAATGTGTATTATATGATAATATATGTACAAACTATATCATATTGCTCACCTTTTTAGAGAGGGGACTGGGGGGTGGAGAGAGAACATGGACTCCAAAATATCAGAAAATGGATATTGAAAAATTATACTGGTGCAATCTGGAAAAAAATGAAAATTCACTATAATTTTTAAAAGAAGACCTGGGTTCATGTTCTGCCTTACTAGGTGTGTGATCACAAACAAGTCACTTACCTCTCTGAGCCTTAGTTTCTTCATCTGTAAAATGAGACTTACCAGCATCTGAGGTCCCTTCTACCTCCAAAGGGTAGGCTTTTTTTGAGAAGAAATCAGTGATTCAACATGAATGAAGGAGACTTCTATGGTTGCCTTTTCACCCCAAAATTGTAACAGCTTTGATAGCTATGTCAGAGAAGTGTTTAGAATAACTGTGAAGGGCTATTCCTGAATTAGCAAATAAGCATCTATCATCACCAGAAAAGTAAAAACAGAAAACTAAAGAAAAACATAATTTAGAGATCTTCCTGTTTTGAGATCAGGATGCAAATAACTTGACAATAACATAGTCAAGTTTCCCAGAGTAAAAGAACATAAGGTTGTTCTTAGAGGTAGCAGGAAATGGAAAAGCAAAGAAAATGTTTATTTTATAGTACAAACAGAAAGATTGTGCCCCTTTGGATTTCAACAAAGCTTAAATCTGAAAGGGGCAAAAGACAGAAACTTTGAAAGGTAAAGCGGAAGGCCTTTCAAATATAAAGAAAGCACATTCTATACCTTAAAAAGATCCAACCCTAGTAAAGCTAAACAGTATGAGAAAAGAATAGAAAAATAATAAGCTTGCTCCTAGGGCACAGTCCTCATCCATAACTTGGTCCCCAACCACTGAGTTACACAAGATCCGACAGAAATCTAGGAAATGCCAGCTGAGATGGGCTCCTGAAATTAGTGGCATCCCTCACTGAGGAACTCCACCTTTTAACCAAGAAGTCTAGTCAAACAGAAAATGCTAGCTCTCTCTACTTCCTTTGGAGAGGTAACAAACCTTAGAACTGAAGCCCAGAGAGAGTCAAAGAGAAATTCTGTCTGCTAAGTTAAGACTATTGCTAGAAAGATCAATCAATAAATATTTATTAAGTGCCTACTATGTGCCAAGCACCGTATTAAGAACGGAGGACACAAAAGAGGCAAAAGACAGTCCCTGCCCTGAAGGAGCATGCAATGTAATGGTGGAGGCAACAAATATATACAAAGCAAGATATATGTAAAATAAATAGGAAATAATTAAAAGAGAAAAAGCATTAGAAATTAATTTAATTAATTAATTAAGAAAGGTTAGGGAAGGCTTCCTATTGAAGGTGGGATTTTAGTTGGGACTTAACGGAAGCCTGGGAGGTTAGTAACCAAAGCAGAGGAGATGTTAAAAGCTATCCAACATCTCCAGATAAACTGATAAGGATTGCTTAGTTGATAAGAAAGTAACAGACACGGGAGATCTTTCTGTTAGTTCATAGCTGCTACTGTGTCTCTAGCAATGAGTTTAGGATTTTATTTTTATAATGTATACCAAACCCAATTCACACAAAGGACTTCGCAGTTGCTCAGAAATACAGATTATGTCATATCAAAGCACAATAAAGTTATAGTTTTAAAAATAATTTTCTCATGAAGATAATGCTGGATGAGGAAAAAGTCCCAAGGCTGAGTCTTATACCTTATTGGGAGGAAAAGCACCTACTGGATGACTCTTGTCTAACTTTTGTCCAGTTTTGACCTTGACTGTCTGAGAACAGTTTTGAGCTTAATTTTCTGCATTTCTGTCTTAAGGAGAAACTGTTAACTTCTTAATTGCTGGTTTGCTAAGAACTTAAATCTCTCCAATGAGACTATAATGATTTTTTCAATCAGAAAAGGTGTGGATCTGATAAGGAATCAAAAGAGGAGTCTCAAATTTTTACCTATTTGAGACTATTTCTCTTATTGGCTTCCCACAAGGAGAGTGAGGTTCTAGGCGAGAGGGGACAGGCAGTGATAGTGTCTTGTTCATATGGAAAGGAATACTATATTACGCAATCTAGCTACAGGCTGAGGTGGTGAAAACTGCATCCATCCATCACAAAACAACCCCAGGGAACACATAGGATCAAGCAGTCCAGCAAGGATAGTAGGCCAGCAGCCACTCAGCCAAACCCAGAGAAGAACCAATTCAGCAGCTGAGCCAGCTAAGTTACCCAATTGATCCAGCCAAAGTAGAAGGAAGGAAGGAGGAAATAAGGTTTTATAGAGCTCTTACAATGTGCCAGGCACTTTTACAAATATAATCTCATTTAATTCTTACAACAACATTGTGAACTAGGAATTATTATCTCTGTTTTACAGTTGAATTAAGTGAAGAGCTAGAGTTTATGAAACTTGCCCAGAGTCATAAAGCTAGTAAATGTTTGAGACTGGATTTGAACCCAGGAGTTCCAGACTCCAAATCTAGCATTCTCTAGATTATACTACAAACTGCCCATGTTAAGATGCTGTGAACTACAAAGAGTGAGTTCCTTCTGGAGCAATAGCGCAACTCTTCAATACCCCACAATGAACTCTGCGAGAACTCTGAAGAAAGAAAACATCATGGCCCAGATATTCCAGAGTAAATTGTATTGGCCACAGGTGCTCCTTACAGGTGTGCATGCCATTGTACTACACTTCCTACCCACTCTTCTCATTGACTGTATTTATTGAAAATTGTATTCTGCAATGTCCCAAGACAATTCTGAGGGATTTATGGAAAAGAACACTACCCACATTCAGAGGAAGAACTACAGGAGTGGAAACACAGAAGAAAAACAACTGCTTGAACACATGGGCTGATGTGGACATGATTGGGGATGTAGACTCGCAATGACCACACCAATGCAACTATCAATAATATGAAAATAAGTCTTGATTGATGACACATGTTAAAACCAGTGGAAATATGTATCGGCTATGGGAGGAGTGGGGGGGGGGGAACAAGGAGGGTTGGAGGAGAAAGTAAAAACATGAATCATGTAACCATGGAAAATGTTTCTCAACAATAAAATATTTTTTAAAAAGAAAGAAAAAATTGTAGTCTGGGTTTTAGAATGAGGAGGGGAAAATGTTTTGTGTTTTCCAAAAGGCTAATTGAGTTTGATTGGTAGATTATTTAAGGAAATGCATGATGGTGGATGCTGTTAACAATCAAGGTAGAAGAATAGCCATCTCCAGAGTAAATTCCTAGCAGCAAAATTAGTAGTTGCCCTTCTAGGGACCCAACCTGATAGTGAGAGTGGGAGAGTGAATCCAGAGCCAGCAAACTAAAAAAAAGGTACAAAGGAAAAGAACAAATTGTGAAGAAAATAAGGGGAAAGTATTACCTGCTAGGCCAAGAATAGTAAATGGAAAGAGCTTCTACCATGTCTAATGGCTTCTAAAAATGAGCTGAGTTGTTTGAAGGTGAGGCAAAATCCAGAGAAACAGTAACTTGCATTTCTACAGAAGATAAATAAGGGGGTACTTTCCAGGGTCAGGAGATTCCTCAATTGCCAGCATCCTAAATAATAGATCCCAACACAGAACCAAAATTACATTATATTAACTTAATTGACTGTTGAGGTTTTTTTTACTGCATTGTTACATGGAAAATTATGTCATGAATTCTGGAGTCATTGATGCCTCCACCTCAGGATGTCTCTAATTAATCTGTTATTCAAAAGCCACTGGTATAATGCTCAGAATAGCATTATTTCATGATGATGACAAAAGCCAAGGAGCAGGTTTCTGTGGCCTAATTAATTATTTTAAAACCTTTCTCTCAGCAGGGAGCTGCCTACCTGGATCTCTGAATGAAAGGATATTAACGAAGCTGCAATGCAGATGATTATATTGAAAGTGATGAAGAATTTATTAGGGCGACAGCCATCATGAGCTTTGTAGTCTATGAAGCATAAAACTGCTATAAGTAATGACAGAAAGTAGTTTAGGCATGTAATGGGCAGCAGAGCTACAAAGGGAGAGCATGGAGATATATTATTTGGTAATAAAGTTCTCATAAAAATGTGAAATATGAGGTGGAAAGATTAACATGGTCATACAAGTCATCTTTAATGTTCAGAGCCAACTTCTGCCTTTTAAAAGAAGTAAGCTGGATTTATGCCCATGACAACATGTGAGTCATGGCACTTATTTACACATTTCATGCAAACAACCTTTGGGTTACAGTTGCTGAAATAATGTTTGGTAGCGATTAAATTTATGACATTAACATTGGAGTAGGTGCTGTATTTCTGCTTGTCAAGTGGTCAACGTTGGTAAGTCATATTATCAATCAATAGTCTGTGGAAGGCTTATGGACCTGGAGCCAGAATTGGTATTTCCAAGCCAGCTCCCAGTAGATGCTGCTCCTTACATTATAAATATTCTCAATCTACTTCCCTAATTATCATTACGCTGATCCTCAAAGGATATGTGATTTCGTTAGTGTAAGAAATGTTTAGTGTGGGATCTCTCCTTTCCCCAAGGCAGAGCAAAACCCATTTTTGATTTAGTAGATAAAGTCCTCTGGAGTTTCCCAAGGAACACAGAACTTAAAGGACTTTCTCTGGATCACGAAGCCAGTAAAATTCAAAGGCAGGACTCGAAGCAAGGTTTTTCTGATGACAAACTCAGGATTCTAGTCACTGCTCCATAATACATCTATTTTCATACAAGAACACACGATGTGAGATTTCCTCAGTAGGGCAGGCTGCCACATAGACAAATGACAATTGATTTATAACAGTAGTTAAGGTAGTTAAGTCCTAGGAAATTCCTTGAAACCCATATTGGTGAAGTAACTTTTCAGAGTCACATAGCTAAAAGTGTCAAAGGTGGGAGTTGAACCCAGATCTTACAGGGGAAGAGAATAAGCATTTCTAAAGCATCTACCACATATCAAGTGTTGTCTTAAGTGTTTTAAAAATATATATGCATATATAAGTAAATATATGCATACACACACACACACACACACATATATATATATATATATATATATACATATATATATATATATACAGATAGTATCTGAGACCAGATATGAATTCAGATCTTTCTGATTACAGACCCAAAGTTCTATTTGCCCAGTCACCTCTTATAAAGTGCAAATCTAACACTCTATCTATTAAGTCACACTACCTCTATGTAATGATCACTAAATAGCATTAAATGGGCAAATGACACCTCACCACTAGAAACACTCCTATGAAATCAATTACAAAAATTAACTTCACAACAGAGGGCATGAACCTTACTCTCAGACATAAGTATTTTCCTTAGGTGAGCTCACATTACTTTCGTTGCTAGAGTAAGAAATCTGAGGTTTGAGTAAAACCTATCAAAGTCAAAAAAACCATTAGAATCATATTCAGTGTTTGAACAAAATTTATAATTTCTTTAGTTTTCTAAGAAAAGCTATAATCCTGGACTGAAATTTTATAATGTTTTAATGGTTGCAAAGTATTTTAAATGCATTATCTCATGTGATCCACAAAAAAAAACATTGAAATAAGGGTTATCCATGATTCAGATCCAGTTTATGGATGAACAAACAGTCTAAGAGATGTGAAGTGACTTGCCTGGAGTTACACAAATGGTTAATTAAAGAAATAGGATTTGAACTCAGATGTTCCTGTCTCTATCCATTTATAACCTGCTTCTTCTGCAAGCCAAATGAAACTCAGGAGTCAGTCCATGGCGTTTTTCTTTTTTTTTATTCAAAGATATTTTATTTTCCCACTTACATGTAATAATAATTTTCAACATACGTTTTCCAAAATCATAAGATCCAAACCCTCTTCCTCCCTCTCTTCCCTAACCCCCACTCAGATATGGTAAGCAACTTGATCTATACATACATATATCATCATGCAAAACACATTTGTATATTGGTCATTGTTGTAAGAGTGCTCTCATACAAAACCAAAACCCCAAAATAAAACTGTAAATACACTGATGTGAAAGATAGTATGCTTTGATTTGAATTCTACTACAATAATTCTTTCTCTGGAGGTATATAGCATTCCCCGTCATAAGTCCTTCAGTATTGTCCTAGATCACTGAATTAGTGAGAGTAGCTAAGCCTTTCACACTTGATCGTCATACAATACTGCTGTTACTGTATAGAATGTTTACCTGGTTCTGCATATTTCACTGTGCATCTGTTCATGTGGATCTTTCACTATATGACATTTTTTGGTGAACAACTGAACAACAACTGAGAATGAATGATTTGTCGAGGAATCATAGCTTGTATCGATCAGAAGCAGGACTTGTAGCACGCTTTTCTGATATTAGAGCCATTATGCCATACTGCCAATGATGCTTGTATTCAATAATAAAAACATTCCATTTGTTATATATTCTGACACTTTTGCTTGCTACTTAAAAATATAAATTGTCACCTCAGACATGCACGTCTACGGATATATATCTATTCTCTCAAGAGAATACACACACACACACACACACACACACACACATATATATATATATATATATATATATATATATATATAGAGAGAGAGAGAGAGAGAGAGAGAGAGAGAGAGAGTATATCTAGACACTTTGCCTGTTTCTTATGGCTTACAGCTTATAAGCCAATTTGTAGTCAAATTTGTAATTTTTGTGACTTAACCAGACTGATCATTAGGGAGCAGATAAACTCCAAATGTATAAGAACTCCAAACCTTTCCAGTTTTATGTAGCCTAAAATAGCTTGTATTCTGGCAACACAATCTACAAGGACCCAGATTTATTTAAAAGTCAGAAGTATGTGCCCCTATGTACACATGCCTACACACATCACATCATATATAACTCACATATAATTGTTTATATTACTGATTAACCTTGTGAGAATGGAGGCAAGATATGGAATTCTTGGAGGGGGCATGGAATTTTGGAAGAAGAAGAGGAGTCCAAATGACAGTTGGAAGAGCAGAGATTTCTGGGAAGTTGGGACCAAAGAAAGTGGTCTTTGGGGTTAAGAGCTCCTGGAGGGGAGACGTAGGGATCGAGCTCTGTGTAACCCTAAGACATCCTCATGGTTCTTGACCTGTTTTGATAGATTCAATAACATCTTGATATCTCCTGAATACCAAAAGTGCCATTCAGTGTTTGGGGATTCTGGACTCCTTGGAGTGCAGTTCCCTGAACCCCTCATTCCTTGAACCTTGCCACATAGTGTCCCTCATCTAACGTAACAAACTGAATAGACATATAGGCAATAGGATTTGTGAGGAAGGGCAAGTGAAGCTCTGGGTTGAGACAGACTCAGTCTCTTTAGAGTGAAAGACCTGGATAGGGATCATTTCTTAGGGTTACCTGCACCCACTATCCTCCACCATTATCCTGTACCCATTCCCTTAACCATGTTATCTATAATAAATAACAGAAAAGATCAGATTACGTTCAGGTTCACTTGGGAGACTATTAGAGGTGGGAGTGCTGCAGCTAAGTCAGATTTTGTTTAGTCTTTAACCCTGACCATATGTGGTGCAGAGGGGGAGGCTTCTGTGAACCCCAGTTCATAACAACATTGAACAGGGTCATCATGTACCCCACCTTGTAGGGTAACCTTTCCTTCAGCCCCCCAGGGGCAGCATGCCCTTCTAGGGTCCCCCAATTTCCAAGGGGTCCCCCATAAAGTCTCACAGTGTTAGGGGCTACTGTAAGTGAGTAGGGGATTGCAACACAGACTCCACCTTGTGTCCTAGCTACATCCCCCTTCTCATTAGCATCCCCTAATACAAACTCAAGGCTACAGAAGACAAGGAAGGGTAAGTACAACAGTTTTGAAATTGTTATGAGACCAATGAAAAAAGGCCAAAAATTAGTTGGTTTTCATATTTTTAAATGAAAAAATTAGAATAAGTTCTGGCATATAAATAAAAAGGAATTATGACGTAAGAAATGATGAAAGGATGGGTTCAGAGAAACCTAGAAAGATTTGTATGAACTGATGCAGCATGAAGTAAAAAGAACTAGAAGACTATATAATGACAGAAATATTGTAAAATCAAGCAAGTTGAAAGACTTAGGAACTCTGAGCAGCCTAATAACTAAATGTGATTCCAGAAGACTAGTGATGAAACATACCACCTAAAATTGAGAATGCAAAATGATTTTTTTTACATAGCCAATGTAAAGATTTACTTTGCTTGACTATAATTGTTTGTAATAGGGATTTTGCTTTTCTTTCTTTCTAAATAGAGGATCGGAGGGGAGAAGTTGGGGTTAGAGAAGGTAAACTTTTGGAATTTGACTAAAAATTAAAACAAGTTTAAGAGAAAAAATTGGTGGAGTGGAAAAAAGAAAAATATTTTCATTAAAAATACGATTAAATGAAAAAAGATAATGACTTGAAAAAACTAATGCAAGTTTGGATATTATTTGACTACACAGATCTCAGAAAACAACATAAAGCAAAATAAATAAGTGAATGATCACAACTTTTCTTCTCTTTATTTCAAATAAAATGATTTGGAAATGGTTAGAAGAGATTTAGTCATGAATAAATATCCTTCATGATGTTTCAATATTGTTTGTAATTACTTTATGAGTGAAAGCCTATCTAATATACTGCTACAGTTTTACCTTGCTCATAAGCTCACCATGGAGAAATTTATCTCCAAAGTTCATTATTAACATCATGATAGACAGTTCAATGGCGATTTTTTCCCCTCTTTCCCCTAAACAGATCTGTAGCTTTTGGCAAAATAACCATTCTCTTTTTCTTAGTATTCTCTCCTCTTTTGGATTCCATGGCACTCATTATTTTTCTTTTATCTCTCTGATTACTTTTTCATTGTCTCTTCAATGACTCTTCATTTTCCTTTGTCCTGCTGTTGGCAGCACAGAATTTTTCATGAGGTATAAAGTTCTGTCTTTGATGCCCTTGTACTTTGTGAGTTCCTAACTCTTTCTCTGCCCTCTCTTCTAATTCAATGACCTCACTTAACACTACTACTATGCAGATCACTCACTATACAGAAAAGTACATGAGAGTCCAAATGAGTGACTTAAATCAACTGTGGTTTCTGGTCATACATATGAAATATAATGTAACCATGAGTATGTGCCCTGTAAGTTTTAGAAAAAAAAAGAGATGGTTATATTTTATAGTACATACTCACATATAGAGTTATATATTATAACACTTCTGTTCGCAGATTAAATGGCTAAAGAGCTGACATGTATATAGGCCATTTGGCCATTTAAATAGATAAATTATGTGGATTATATTTATATTTTTTATTTTATTGATTATATTTATATAGTTTCATTATATATTATATTAATATATACTCAAATGTAAATATCTTTATTCTAGCTCATTTCTCTGTTTCTTGCATTCCTGACCTCTACCCTACCTCAGAAAAAGTTATGTGCATGACATAAAGTGGCCATTTGTAAGGCCATATAAAGCGGTCACATGTAAAGTACACTGTATATGATAAATATGTCAAACTAACCATAAATCAGATCAGTCTTTTTCACTCCTTCAGTCAGTTATAATGTTCAAAATCAATGGAATAGATATTTAAAACAAATGGAAGAGATAATGCTTTATCTCTTAACCAATGAATATTGCAAGAAAGTTCAAAACCAATATTGGGAAGTGTAAGACCAAAAAGAGACAATATTCCCCATTTGCTACCCCTAAAGTGTAAAAGTACAGAGTCTGAGTCTTCCCAATAACTAGCCTGTGGCCACAGATGCTCATATTTTGTATCACATTTGGGAAAACTCAGGTCCAAAGAAAAATGATCTCTGGGAGGAAATTGAAAACTTTCTTTTTAGGAACCAAAGACAGTAATAGCTCAATTTCCTAAGATTTACTACTATATTTTTATATGTTGCCTAATTAAAGTAAGATAAGGACATCAAATTGCATGTGTATTGTTAATTTACATACTAGGAGCAGCTAGGTGGCTCAGTGGATAGAGAGCCAGGCCTGGAGATGGGAAGTCCTGAGTTCGTATCTTAGTATTTATTCTAAAACAGAATATAAGGGTTTTTTAATTATACACTAAAAGGGAGAAGAGAACTTTTAATATGACACAGAATTCAGATAAGGGAAGAAATTGGATCACAAAGCACCTTGGTAAAGACTGAGCATAGTGCCTACTTTTCTCTATATTGTGTTTTCATCTCTTGCTAACCCAATACATTTCCCAAACTACATTTCCACTACTGATCTTTGTTCATTTAGGGCCCTGCATTTTCAGTTGCCAAATAGATTGGCCTATTTGAGCACTCTGCCAGCACCTCAAATTCAGCATGGCCAATATTAAACTTTTATCTTTTCTCAAAACCTTGCCCACCCTCATTAACTTCTCTATCTGGCTACCATCATCCTCCCTACCACCCAGCATCAAAACTTCAAGGTCACCTTTGTCTTCTATCTCCTTCACATCATATATATCCAATTGCTAATCAGGTTCTGTTATTTTCCCTCCATGGCTTCTCTGTTCTTCCTTCCTCTCCATTCTTCTCCATGGCAACAACCTTAGTTTAATTCCTCAATACCCCTACCCTAGCCTCCTAAGAAGTCTTCCTGAAACCATTCTCTCATCTACAATTCAATATTTATATAGATGCCTGAGTAAACTTCATAAAAATTTTATTCTATTAAAAATTATTTATTGAGTCCCCTTTAATTACAAACCTTTTGAATTACAAACTCTTTCTCTATTATTCAATACCCTCTTTGCTATGGCTCTAACCTACATTTGCAACCTCATACTACACTACTCCCGATAATATATTCAAGGTCCCAAACAAACTGGGTTACTCACTATCTTCCATCCATATCCTGTTCTCCCTTGGGTGTACTTTTGCTCACAGTTTACTCCAAAATGAGACTAGACACACACATACACACAGATAGAGTACATTTCCATGTAATAAAATTGCACTCTTCTTTCCAGTTCCAACAAAGTTGTCACCTTTTCTTTTAAGCATTTACTAACAATGTGCCACTCACATAGGCCCTACATAAAATTACTTTTTCCATCCAAAAATATCAAATCATGGAAATAGGAATTTGTAATATAACTAGATTATAATAATTGGCATTTGTCTTATACCTCTTGATTATAGTATAAACTCCTTGAGGACAAACTAAGTTATAAGGATATATCCCTAATATCTAGCACGGTGCTTTGCATGTAAGTAGGAGATTTTAAATACATTTATTTAAAAAATGCATGACTGTAATCACAATTTAAATATTCTTCTGGAACCCTAGAAAGTCACTTATCAACCAATTTGTAAGCCAATGGCATACATTTTAATTCTAGGCTCCTCAACAAAATTCAATAAAAGGACTTTCCTATAGTCTTCTTCTCTAGAAACATTCCCTTCATTGGGCAATCTATGTTCATGTTCTAGGAAGTTTATAAATTTTTACAAAATGTTCACCATTAAGTATATCCTTTATCAACAGATTTTATCATAACACCATGACCATCACCATCCAATATTTTCATTAAGCACTTATATATGCTATTCTGTATTGTTCAGTCATTTCAGTCCTGTCTGACTCTTTATGACCCTATTTGGAGTTTTCTTGGCAAAGACACTGAATGGTTTGCCATTTCCTTCTTTTGATCACTTTATGGATGGGTAAACTGAGGTAGATGTCTGCAGTCACCATTCCCCACACTCTATCCACTGCACTACCTATCTGCCCATGCTATTCTGTATCATCCTTTAATTATTTGACTCGTCCCCAGGAAGATCATATGCTCTTTGAAGGCTTCTTTCCTATCTCTCATAGTACCTCAAATTCTCAAGTTATCTCTCCAATAATGTTCTAATGAGTTCTTGCCAATGATAAAAAAACAACCCATCTATGCATATCCACTCTGTGCTTCTTATAACCATTTTGGCCTGAAAAAGAACACAGAGGATCCACCCAAAATGCTGAAGGTCTTCCTCCCTTCATCTCACTTTTCTTTAAGAAATTGATTACAGTGGTCTATGCACTATTGTCCTTACTCTTGCCATGTGATTAGCCTATCTTCTTTAGCTATCATACAGATTCCTAGTCCTTTATTCTCATTTTTCTTAGAATTTCTCATTTGTCATATATTGTGGACTACTCTCCAACATACTGTCTTCCACTGCACTTTATAAGATATTCACTTTTAGTTCTATCAGGAGCAAATGCTTTCCATGTCTCTGATACCAGGCCTTTTTGTGCAGCAAATAGTTGAAAATTGAGGAGATATTCATTAATTTGGAAATAGGCTAAACAAACTGTGGCATATGGTTGTGATGGAATACCATTGTGTCTATGACAAATAATGAAGCAAATGACTTCAGAAAAACCTATGAAGATTTATATGAACTGAAATAAAGTGAAGTGAGCAGAACCAACCGAATGTTATCCACATTTACAGCATTGTCGTAATTAACTATGAAAGATTTAACTACTCTGATGAATGCAATGATCAATGACAGTTTCAAAGGACACATGTTTTCAGCCTCTAGAGAGAGAACTGAAGAATTCTGAGAACAGCTTGAATCATTTTATTCATTTCACTATCTTTAGTTTTCTTCTTTTTTTAAAAATGGCTAATATGGATAAACATAAAAATGCACACATATATATATACATATATATACATACACCTACATATCCTATTGCTTGTTTTCTCAAAGAGTAGGCAAGGAACTTGAGGGAGGAAAAAAAAACTTCTGAAAGGAATATAAACATTTTTCAAAGTTAAATGCACAAAATAAGGAAAGAAAAGATGAGTCTATGATTTATTTGGAAACTTGAGATGAACAAAAGTTTTGCAATTTCCCAAAAGCTATATCCAACTTGCTTTCTTCCTCTTCAACATTGAGTCTAGATTGTTGTATATAAGTACTGTCTATCTTAGGTATTTATACTGTTGAAGAAGCTCAGTAGCAACTTTTACAGAAGCTTTATAGAATTCCTATTGTATAGATATTGAGATCTGGTCAATTGACATTCTCCATCTACTTGGACTTTGCTGTGTGAAAGGACAAGCCAAGTTCCTTTCAAAGATTATAAATTTTTTACAGAAGATTCTTCAGTGTCCTGCAGCTTCAAACAATTGCCACAGTATTATTCATAAAGGAGAACCTGAAGGATCTTACAGTCCACAGAGAATCTCTCTTTCTCTCTTTGACCTGATTCATTAATAAATTTACATACATTTTCACATATAAATTCATTCTCCTGATTCATGGCTTGCATGGAAATTTTGTATATATGGGAGAATAGATATAAAGACAAGTAGATATAGATATTCTCTGTTATCTTTTTGACATTAACTTTGGTACCTTCTCTTCCTTTATGTACTTTGTAAATTGTTCCTTCAATGCCTTAATTATTATATCACTCCCAAAATTGGCATCCATATATATATATATATATATATATACTTAGTCAACTTCATATTCTTTTACTATTTTTATCCTCTACATTGACATTTTTTCTTACTCATAATGTACAAATAGGATTGTGATGTTAGGTCTGAGTATGGTGGTTCCATTATCTTTAGGGAGAAAACTATTAAAATTTTTTTGCAAATCTTTTTCCATTTTCCTTTCGTTCATTTTCCTTCTTTTTTTCATCCTCAATTGCTCAGAATTGTCCATTATCTTTCTATGTAAGATTTTAGAAATGATTATCTAGTCTGGTATTGAACTTAATACAGGCAATTAGGTGACACATTTGATAGAACATCAGGCCGGGAGTCAGGAAGACTCATCTTCCTGATTTCAAATGTGGCTTCATACACTTATTAGCTTTATTATCCTGTTTGCCTCTACTTCTTCATCTGTAAAATGAATTGAAGAAGGAAATGGCAAAACACTCTATTTATCATTGCCAGGAAAACCCAAAATGGGGTCATGAAGAGTTGGACACAACTGAAATGACTGAACAGCATTGACCTTGGTAGCCAATTTTCCCCACTTAGGAAGTAATTCAGATGTTTGCTGCCTCAGGTGATTTTTGCATTTGCCTTATTTTCCCTTGTTATGGCAATAATTTATATTGGTTAAACATGTGGCTGAAATTATTATAGGTGTCAATGTTATTCCTATTGTCTATTTATATTCATTTTACTTGTTGAAATAATCATATTGATTCAATTATATATTATACATATTTTTTCATTTTAATTCTTTCATCTTCTCTTCTTACTAATTCTGATCTTAATTCTGACAAGTCAATTTTCTGAGAGAGTATATATAGTCAGCTGATTTTAGGATAATTCTCAAAAAAATAAGAATTGTTTTCTTATCTTTTAAATATAATCCATTAAATTCCTTAAGTTTTGTTTGATATTTGCTGTCTTCAATGCTTACAATTTCTTTTCTTTTTTAAAAAAAGAAAATGTTCATGATATAAAGGCATGAAGAATCTGTGGAATCTACCAGTATTTGATTTTCCTATTACTTCTTTCTGATTAAAGCTTACATATATATATATATATATATATATATATATATATATATNCCTATTGTCTATTTATATTCATTTTACTTGTTGAAATAATCATATTGATTCAATTATATATTATACATATTTTTTCATTTTAATTCTTTCATCTTCTCTTCTTACTAATTCTGATCTTAATTCTGACAAGTCAATTTTCTGAGAGAGTATATATAGTCAGCTGATTTTAGGATAATTCTCAAAAAAATAAGAATTGTTTTCTTATCTTTTAAATATAATCCATTAAATTCCTTAAGTTTTGTTTGATATTTGCTGTCTTCAATGCTTACAATTTCTTTTCTTTTTTAAAAAAAGAAAATGTTCATGATATAAAGGCATGAAGAATCTGTGGAATCTACCAGTATTTGATTTTCCTATTACTTCTTTCTGATTAAAGCTTACATATATATATATATATATATATATATATATGTAAACACATATATATTTTCCCCCATCCTCATATATCTTCTCCTTTGTACTCAAGGCAGCAAGTATTAAAACATTTACTAATTTTACTTGTTGTGTCTTAAAAAGTTCTTCATATAATTTCTGTCACTTCACTTTAACAAGTAATTTTAGTACATAAGCTACAATCATTTACCTGATGGTCTTGTTGAAAATATTTATCATTAGTACCTCTATTATTATTATTATTATCATTATAATTAGTGCTGTGTTGTTCTATGAAAGAATATTAGCATTGCCTTTTTTTAACTCTTACCTTCTGTCTTAGAATTGATATGAAGTATTTGTATCAAGTGAGAAAAATGATAAAAACTAGGCAATAAGTGTTAAGTGACTTGCCCAGGGTCACACAGCTAGGAAGTGTCATAGGTCAAATTTGAACCCAGGACCGCCCACCTTTAAGCCAAGTTCTCTATTCACTGAGACAACTAGCTGTCTCTACTATTGTCTTTTGATGTGATTTTACAAAAATAATCTTCAGTTCCTTTCTTTACCTATCCAAGAAGTGCCTATGATCCGTCTTTCCACTTATTGACAATGTTCGTTCTTTTAATATTGATCATAAGGTGGATGAATATCAAGATTTGCAAGTAATGTAATGTGTTTACTCATTGATCATTAGACAAAATCTTCATATTTAAAGAACCAACAGTGAAATTCATGTTTGCCAAAGAACTAAAATGTCTTTGATTCTTAGCAATAGTAAGTACATTCTTTGAAAATTCTATACTGTGGTATATCTCATCAATATGGAAATCCATCAATAGTATGGAATGCCACCCATTTTCATATATATGTCCTATGCCATTCTGATCTATGTCAACAACAGTGGATCAACCCAACCTGCTGAGGGATATATCCACAGATATATCCTTAGTATGTGGGATACCAATGGCCCATCCAGACTGTTCATCAATTATTGATTCCTCTTTCTATATGCATGGTCCACCTTTTCCAAATTATGCACTTCACGCATGACATATTTACATCATTTCTCCATAATCTTTTATTTTAATTTATTTCAATTCTTTAAAGATTGTGGTATTTCATGACTCTCAACTATATGTCCCTGGATGAATATTGCTTAAAATGGTTTTTTTTTTCAGAAAGAAGTTTGTGGTCATTAAAAAGCATATTTTTCCAAAGACAATCCAGCCTGCTTGCCTTCTCTTCTTCAATTCTAGACACAGGTTATTGTCCAATTCTAATATCACTTGAGCATGGTGATGATGATGATATATACATGTATATATATTATATATATACATATATGTAAAGATATTTGAGCTCTGTAATCTTTCATCTAGTTAAATATAGTAGTCTATACAATATAAATTCTTCAGTCATGTTTTTTAAGTAAATATGTTGAACTCATTTGGTTGATTATAGATATAATTTTTTCTACTTAAAAATTTTATTTAATTAATTTAGGATATTTTTCCATGGTTAAATAATTCATGTTCTTTCTCTCCCCTCTCCCATCCCCTCCCATAGCCAATGAGCAATTTCACTGCATTTTACATGTTTCATTGAACAAGACGTATTTCCATATTATTAATATTTGCACTAGGGTGATCATTTAGAGTCTACATCCCCAATCGTATCCCCATTGACCCACGTGTTCAGCAGTTTTTTTCTTTTGTGTTTCTACTCCCACAGTTCTTTCTATGAATGTGGATAGTGTCCTTTCTCATAAGTCCCTCAGAGTTGTTCTGGATCATTGCATTGCTGCTGGTAGAGAAGTCTATTATATTCAATTGTACCGTAGTGTATCCATCTCTATGTATAAAGTTCTCCTGATTCTGCTCTTTTCACTCTTCATCAATTCCTGGAGGCCGTTCAAGTTCACATGGAATTCCTCCAGTTCATTATTTCTTTTAGCACAATAGTATTCCATCACCAACAGATACAACAATTTGTCATTCCCCAATCGAAGGGTAGCCCCTGATTTTCGAAATTTTTTGTCACCTCAAAGAGCATGGCTATAAATATTTTTGTACAAGTCTTTTTCCTTATTATCTCTTTGGGGTATAAAGCCAGCAGTGGTATGGCTGGATCAAAGGGTAGACAATCTTTTAAAGCCATGTGGGCATAGTTCCAAATTGCCATCCAGAATGGTTGGATCAATTCACAATTCCACCATCAATGCATTAATGTCCCAATTTTGCCACATCCTCTCTAACATTTATTGCTTTCCTTTGCTGTCATGTTAGCCAATCTGCTAGGTATGAGGTAGTACCTCAGAGTTGTTTTGACTTAAATTTCTCTAATTATAAATATAGATATAATTTAGAAGGGTATCGAAGGATTGGTTTTCAAAATATATAAATGAAAAGAAGGAACCAAGAAGTTGAAAAAATCTCAGACATTATGAACAAGAAAAAATGTGACTAAGATAATCAGTAACAATGGATCCATATTTCTATTTTCTCATTTATACAATTTTTTACAATAATAATAAGACAAAATGCATTGAGTCCTTCTTTGAAAAAGGCTTGAGAAGGAAAGAGTTAAAGACTTATTGTTGGTATTCCTTGTCAGGCTACATCTTTACAGTCACAAAGTTGATTAAAGGAAGTAGAGACTATAGTGTCCAACTGTGCTTATCTTAGTTGAATATAAAATATAATTTGAACCAGTAGAGCAGAATGCAGCCCAAGAGGCCTCCTTCCAACAAGGTAGCTCTCATGCATATGTCAAAATCATACAAAATTTCTAACAGTCAAGATTCATTCACTTATTCAACTACTATTTTTAAGCACTTAACATGTTTTATATTTTGGACCTCTTTTTTTGTCTATACTATCTTCTTGGTGAAATCATTGGGAGCATAAGTCATGTATTATCATCTCTGTGCAGATGATTCACTGATTTGTATGTATGTGCATAGATACAGATTTATGTTGATATTGACATTGATATCGATATAGAAATAGGCTCTATGTCTATTCAGTTCTAGTCTTTTTTTATTAAGGGTCAGTTTCACATGACCAGAAGCCTATGGATCTTTCAAACTGGATGTCCCGCAGGCATCTCACAATGAATATGTCCATACCATCACCATCCTAGTACAGTGACTGATCACTTCATGTCTAGAATATTTTAATAGACTGCTGGTGGGTCTGCCTACCTCAATTCTTTCCCCACATCAATTCATCCTTCACACAGCATCTAACGTGATTTTCCTAAAGCACAGGTCTGATCAGATCAACACCCTTCACAATAAACTCCAGGGATTTCTTATCAACTTCCAGAACAAATACAAAATGATGTTTCTTATTCAAAGCTCTTCATAACCATTTCTAATCCCAAACTTTCCAGTGTTCTTAGACCTTCCTCTTCAACACATATGATTCAACCCAGTGCCCTTAGGCTTTTGGTTGGTCCACTAACAAGACTCTCCATGTTTTGACTGCAGTCATTTTTTTCTGGCTGCATCTCATATACAGAAATCTCTTCCTTCTCTGCTCCTAGTAATGACCAACCTGGATACCTTTGAATCCCAACTAAAATCCTACCTTCTGCAGGAAGACTTCCCCAACCCCTCTCAATACAAGTACCTTCCTTCTTTTAATTATTTACTCTTTATCTTATATATAACTTGCTTTGCCTTTATTATTTGCATGTAGTCCACACCATTAGACTATAAATTCCTTGAGGGCAGGAACTTTTTTGCATTCCCAGCACTTAACATAATTCCTGTCATATTATAGGCATGTAATACATGTTTATTAATTGATTGAACATATCAAAAACCAAACTATTGTATTTCTTCCCAAACTCCTCTCCTCTTCTGAGGATCTTACTATAAAAGTTATCATCATCTTTGGAATCATCGAGGTTACAACACTAGCATTATCCTTAACTCCTTATTCATACTTACACATCTCACCAGTTGCCAATTTTTATTGTTTCTGCATTCATATCACCATTATCTATCCCCTTCTGTCCACTATCACAGACACGTTACTATTCTAGACCTTCATCTCTTCTCACCTAGACTACTTTGATAACCTTCCAAGTGGCCTCCCTGCTTTGAGTCTCTATCCACTTCATTACATCATCCACACAAACAAGACTGGTTTTCCTAAACTGCAGATATATGCATAATCTCCTCTAAAATGTAAACTCCTTGAGAGAAAGGACTGTGTCTGCCTTTCTTTTCATCACCAAGTTTTAGTACAATCCCTTACTCTTTATAATTATATAATGAATACTTGTTGATTGATTGGTATGTGTAAATACTTTGAAAATGTTAAATGCTTTGTAAATGTTAGTTTTTGAACATTTTTATAATTTTTTACCCTTCTCCAATAATTCGCCTTTTTTTCTTTTTTTGTTTTCTAAGTTCTGGAGTGTTCTTCAGCAAACAGCAGCTCCCACAACTGATCATTATGGTCACTTGGAGTCATGCTGGAGAATGAACTCCCATGAAGAGTAGCCTGCTTTATTACCATTGCAAAGCACTCTTAGGAATGTTATTTCATTTGATCCTCTCAGCAATTATGGGGGGTAGGTATCTGGGAAGAATAGACTCTCATTTCACTTTTCATACACTAAAACTAGAACTTAAAGAATTAGATGATGTGTTTATAACTTGAACCCACAAATTCAACAAAGAATTTTCAGTGTAATAGATCTCGTAATGCCAAAGTGAGCATTTATTTCCCTAAAGAAACCTGTCAAGGAAAAAAGAAACAGCGAGGCACATAAAAAAGAATACTTTTATGTTCTAAATCCCTCCTGATCAGAGAAATGCAAACTAAAACAATTCTGAGGTACCACCTCACACCTAGTAGATTGGCCAACATGACAGCAAAGGAAAGCAATAAATGTTGGAGGGGAAGTGGCAAAATTGGGACACTAAAGCATTGCTGTTGGAATTGTGAATTGGTCCAACCATTCTGCAGGGCAGTTTGGAACTATGCCCAAAGGGCTTTAAATAAATGCCTACCCTTTGATCCATCCAAACCACTCCTGGGTTTGTATCCCAAAGAGAAAATGAGGGAAAATGTTTGTACAAAAATATTCATAGCCCCTCTTTTTGGTGGCAAAAAATTGGAAAATGAGGGAATGTCCATCAATTGGGGAATGGCTGAATAAATTGTAGTATATGTTGGTGATGAAATACTACTGTGCTGAAAGGAATAAAGAAATGGAGGAATTCCATGTGAACTGGAACAACCTCTAGGAACTGATGAAGAGCGAAAGGAGCAGAATCAGGAGAATATTGTACACAGAGTTACAATACACTGTTAACAATGGAATGTAATGGACTTCTCTACTAGCAGCAATGTAATGACCCAGGATAATCCATAGGAACTTAGGAGAAAGAATGCTATCACATATAGAGAAAGAACTGTGGAATCAGAAATGCATTAGAAAAATATATAATCGACTACTTAGTGCAATAGGGATGTGATTAGAGTTTTAATATTAAAGAATTACTATACTAGAAATATGAATGACATGGAAATAGGTTTTGAACAATGATATATTTATAACCTAATGTCAGCTTTGGGAGAAGGGAAGGGATGGGGGTTGGGGAGAGGAAGAGATCATGAATCATGTAACCATGGAAAAATATTCTAAATAATTTTTAAAAAAGAACACTTCTATAGAGGACATAATTCTAATCCTGCCTTCAAAACTACTTAGCTGTATAACTTTGGGCAAATAACTTTTTAGGTCCAAGTTTCCTGACAAACAAGTTAGATTGCCACTCCTTGAGGGTAAGGACTGTCTTTTGCCTGTTTTTGTATCCTCAGTTAACTTAATACAGTGCCTGGCACATAGTAAGTGCTTAATGTTTATTGATGAGATTAATTGATTAACTAAACAGCCTTTGAGGTCCCTTCCAATTGTATATCTATCATCCTATATGATAATCCCATTTCACACACACACACACACACACACACACACACACACACACACACACTCCAATTATCACTTAAAAGAGATTTTAATCCATTATTCAGACCAAACTATCACAGATAACTCCCACCACAGTTCAAGAATTTGGTTAGCAGTTATTGAAGGTCAGCATTCCTCTCTCCAAGAATTTAATTTTCTGTAGATTTATGCTGTTGGCACAAAAGAAGAATATATTTTCTTGTCTCTGCTATGAAGGTAAATCTCAAATGGAAACTGACGAGTGAAAATTCCATCTTGTGGAAGTCAGCTTCAATGCAATTGCAAGCAGGTTGGGCTCTCGTTTGCATTCTGTCCAGTAAGCCTAGACGATAAATACACATAATAGGCTTCTGAAACAGTGGCTACAGAATGAGCATTTGCTTTATGAAAGATTGAGTTTCAGTCTGAAGTCAGTCATTTTATGTTCTACTTCATGTTTTTTTTTAAACAAACAGAAAATGCTATAAAAAGAGCTATTTGCATAATTTAGACACAGTGAACACAACTGAGCTCCTTTGATAAGACTACATTAGTGTTAGCTTCAAAAATATCATGTTGTTTTCTATTGGCTTACAAATTATCCTATGTATATTACTCTGAGCAAATGTGAAGAGCCTATCCTGGCCTCGTTTACAATTCATATAATTTGTGTTGTTGCTTATTTGTTTTTCTATGAAATAGATTCTTTTAGAATGATTCCAAGAGAAATTTACTTCTATAACAGATCATTCTGTATGCCTGCAGTATAGCTAGTTACTCCATTTCTCAGATACAGTTTGTCTTGTTTAGAATTTTTCTAATCATAAAAAAAATAAAACATTTCATTTGACTGTTTCTGGAATTTCATTTCCCTCCCCAACTTCCCTACTTCGGCAAATGGCTTTGCTGGTTCTGAAATGCTGCTTAGGCCAATTCTAATCTTCTAAGTTATGAGTGCTATTTTTTTTACAGTGCTATTTTTTTACAGTTTTTCCATATTTCACACAAACCAATTATTTACCACATATATACATGTGTTTTAAATTACTTTTAAATTAGTCACTTCTTATTTAGAAAGTTTTCTGATTGCTTTTAGGGTTTAAAGCCTCCAAGTAAATCATCAGTACAATACATCATAACATTTTTCCATATTTTCTGCATTTCTAGTCCCTGCTTCCTTTACCTGTTTTTCAGTCTATGAAATAAACCCCCTTCACCTTTAACAGAGATACTCATAATTATAGGAAATTATAGGAAATCAGTTTGTAGAGAAAGCAAATGAATAATGCATACAAAGTGTTTCTCTCTTCTTTTTTTAAATTTAGTTTCAGCTTTTTCATTGACATTTCAAGACTTTTTTAATGGAAAAATCAAATCAAGCTAACAATACCTTTTTTTTCCTTTTACATAAAAAAAGTCGTTTCCCACGATAAAGTGGAAGATCGACTGGAAATCGAGAATTTGATTCCTGATTAAATACACATACATTGTACAAATACCTCTGTGCTTCCATTTGATTATCAATTAGGAGTGTAACTGTCCAGGGCCCTGACTGAAGCCTCAGGGACCCTGAAATGAAAACTCTCTAGCTTTCATCAGGTTCTCTAAAGGCCTATGTACTTGTCTCCAAAACTCAAAACACCTAAACTCTGCTTTCAACTTTAGGAGTTAGCACAGAAAACTCAGACCAAAATGTGGCATTCAAGATATTAATTTCAATTAAATAAAGAATAAGCTAAACATTCTTCTTAAATTCAAATTATACATAAACTGAGCATTTTTGAGGTTGTAAAAAAAACTGGTTGACTTCAGAAACATTTTCTTTTTATTATGCACAATGAGTTGCTTTTTTTTTTGACTGGATTCATCTCTGCATTTCAACCAGGAGTCGAAATACCAAAGTATCATGGGAGAGGTCATTCCCACTGTATTCCCAGCTTAGCCAAACCAGTAAGTACTGCAAATTTTAAAATACGTGTGTGTAGCAGAGAGCTCCAGTTTGAATTTCCAGATCAAATAAGATAGCCCCTTTTTGAAGCTTATCTTTTGGGTGTTTTATTGAACTTCCAAACCCTTGGAGTTTTCCCATCACTTGCTTTTTTGAGTCTTTCTGCACATTAACTTTTATTTCAAACTCTTCCTATAGGTTTCAGAGTTCTGTAATCTGTCCCTGGAGTGGGTTTAAGTGAAAGGGCTTTGCGGTTTTCTAGATCTGAAAAAGGAAGACTACTTTCCAAAGGAAGGAAATCTATGTTTGGAAAGAGCGATTTTTCTCAAGGACATGGCCCCAGTGAGTAGTGTTGCCTCCTTCAGCACAGCTGGGTAGATTTACTAAGTGGTATAGTATAGAGATAGGAGACTTAGGCAGAGAGCAAAGAAGCAGGAAGAATGATCTTAAAATGGCAACAAGCAAAAAAAAAAAAAAAAAGAAAAAGAGAGAGAAAGAAAAAAAAAGAGTGACTACATAAAGGCGGTTTGGAATTGCTGTTAAGTATGAAAAGAGACCCAGGTCGACGAAGGGGAACTAGAGATGTTAACAATGGGGACTTTACCCAGGTCGGCCCTCAAGGTAGCAAACTGTCTAGTAGACTGATTGTTCAAAGAGACAGAAACCCCTTCCTTTGAGGAAAGAAGTTTTCTTAAATACAATAGTAGACTCTCTTTGGGATAAAATATGAGTAGAAATGTGAGGATCTGATCAGGCCCCTTGGTGTGGCAGGAGTATTCTATTAGGTTCCCTAAAATGTTGAATTCCTTATAATTACCTTCCAAAGGTGAATGAAAAAACCGAGCAGGTGCTAAAGGTTATTTGTGTCACTTTGGTGGTGTTTGTTACAAAGGCGATTGGGGTCGCCGTGGAGCCTCGAGACCATCTTAGGCAGAATATGCCAGAGAGAAAGAAAAACATGCCTTTTCAGAAACCGGTGGGAAATGATGGAAGCTTTTAGTACTGCCTTCCCAATCACAGGTCAAAATGGTAAATAGCTCAGAGCAACGCTTCGTTTTTGAACCGGAGAGACTATATGAGAAGCCAAAGGATGGGTGTATTTAATGTTTTGAAGCGTTAGAAGGTTTTGCACTTATTTTTCTTCAAAATTAAATTTTATAAGGAAGAAGTTCCATTTCAAGAAATTAGTTAAGGATTTACTCATTTTTCATTACCTGATCCCAGTTTTTAATGAAATATGCATATTTTGTGGATATAGTTATTTTAAATATATGTATATGGGAGCATTGTCTCTCTCCCCAAAATGTAAGCTGCTTACAGTCAAGGACTGTTTCATCTCGGGTTTTTATACACCTTGCACCTAGCACAGTGCTTAATACATAGGGAAATAGATAGGAACTGAACTTATGACTTATTTGGCATAGTGCACTACTGAATGAGATCATTTCTTCTATTAATGTAAATCTGTATCTGTTCTGGCAGCTCAGTGGCACAGTGGTAAGAGCACCAAGCATGGATCCAGGAAGATCTGAGTTCAAATTCAAATACTGTGTGAACCTAGGAGAGTCAACACCTCAGTTCCTCATCAACAAAATGGGAAGCCACTAGAGAAGGAAACTTCAAGTCGCTCCAATTTATTTGCCAAGAAACCCTATCCATGGGGTCATGAAGAATTGGTCATAACCAAACGTAACCATCTGCTCTACAACATACACTCCTGCTTTTAGTACAGTTCCTAGAGCACACTAATAAAGCACATAATAAATGTCCTGTCTGCCCTAACTCAGGAGAAGACCCATGCCAGGCATGGCCACTCTTCCATTTCTCTCCTGGCTCCTCCCCTGTCTCTCTGGATTTTCCTGCCTGCCTCCTTCCCTCCCCAACACAGATGCATGTACACACACACACACACACACACACACACACACCCCTCTTATCCCACACCACACTTTTCAGCTCTCAGATATTGTCTTCTTCCTTTAGAATGCAAGCATCTTAAGGGAAGGGACTTTCTTTGTGATTACGTTTGGCACGTAATATAATACTGAATAAATGGTTGCTAACTTAGTGGAACTATCTGTCCATCGATCAGTCAAATTTGATTATTATATGCCTACGGTATACAAATATTAATTGACTTGCCCAGGGTCACAAGCCAGTAGACAGGACTTGAACCAAGGTTTTCCTGGCTTCAAAGCCATTTCTCTATCTACTATCTGAGGTAGGATTTTAAGCAAGCTCTTGTTGACTCCAAATCCAGCACTCCAACACTCTACCCATACTTTATACCAATGAAGGCAGATGAAGCAAGAGATGAGGAATGCTTGGAGCTTGGTCAGACATCAAAGACACCAAGGTCGGCCAATGCATCCTGGGCCATCATCAATCATTCTGACTTTGGACTTGCTGTTGGACTATGATGATTCTGGAAAGAGAAAAAATCTAGTTAATTTGTATAACTCTTTCTCACTTAAATCCAATTTATTCTAGAGTCAAAAGACATTACCTAATGATATCATTTTGGGTCTCTTGAAATACAAAGGACAATCACCAAACAACCAAAAAAATACAAACAAAAGAAATATGTAAGGTCAAGGCAACTCATACTTATAGTAAAGAAGGTCCCTGATCTCTTCTCATGTCCTTATGTCGCTCTCTCACCTTGAGTACAGTATTTTGACAATGCAGGTTGTTCGGCTAGGTTATCTGGACCTGCTCCTCTCTGCATCTCAACCCTACGAGCCTGCTCTCTACTAAGCAAGATGCATCCTATTGGGCAAGTTGTCTTGAGAAGAAACACAGAAGTCAAGTAGTTTCAAGAGCTGAGTTCTTCCTCTATAGCTGGATCTCTCTCTCTTCTTACCCATCAGAAGTCACTTCTCACACAGAATGATTATAAATGGCAAATTTTATTTTTAAAGGTGGTCAGGGTTATGGTTCATCCTGTAGCTAGCCAATGACTAGTCACATCATATTTCCATCAAGGATGCAGAGAAACTTCTTCAAATTTCCTAAAGGAGAAAATTGGTGCAAAGATTTTATATTCTCTTTTCAAGCTATGAACGTATTACTCTAATGTTTATTCCTAAAAATCAGAAGTCACTCAGGTTATGAACTCTTTGAGGCTTCCCCACCTTTATATATTCAAAGTGATTATTCAAAATCATCAAGGAACAAAGGCTTTATAAGGTACAAATAGAACTATTTCAGGTGGAAAGATAAGAACCTTAACATGTTATTTTTTTTTTGGTACTTTCCCCTTACAGTCTGCAATCTCATCTAAGAATCTAGAGAATTAAATTGATTAGAGGACACCTCTATTTGCTACTACACTAGGATTTATAATCCTACATCATAACCATAACTTTCTCTGTTCCTGTTCTGATGCTAGAAAATGATAGAAATCTATCTCGGTTAAGCCCAGTATAGATTCACACTGTCCGAACTCATCAATCTTTTTAATTTCTCCCTCATTATCTCCCTAACATACTCCCAAAGCAGTTATTCCAAACCATCTCTTTTCTCCTCAAGCTGCCAATTCTTCTTCCTTATTCCTCACACTCAGTAGATAATCTACCCTCCTACTTTGCAGTGATAATCGAGACCATCTGGCATCATCTCCCCAATGTATCTGTAACTTTACCTCAGTGTATCATCCTTCCTATTTCTATTTACTCATTCTTTCCTCTAGGCTCAGAAGAAGTGGTTTCCTTTTTTCCCAGATCAAAGGAAATGCTTTCTTTCCTTTCTAAAGAGAATGTATCCATCTGTACCCTGAACCCCATCCCTTCCTAATGCCTCCCAAAATCTTGTTCTCAGAATTATATGTTTTTTCCTAGTCATTTTAAATCCCTGCATAAATTTGTTTCCTTCTGCTTTTAAAATGCATAGATAGCCAACTACAAAAAATAAAAACAATAAACCTTTTTAAACCTGTTTCACCTTTTAGCTAGCATTCTGTTTCTCTCTTTCCTTTTACAAACTCCTACAATATACGGTGGATGTGCAGTTTTCTACCTCCTATTCTTCCCACAAACTTACTAACTTTCTTTAATCTAGCTTCCAACCCCACTACTCTACTAAAATTATTTTATAAAAAGTTGGTCTTCCTGCCAAAACCAGTAACTCTTTCTCTTCCCTAAGCTTCATAAAAACATGGATGCTTACAGTCTAATTTAGCAGGACCAAAATGGGACTGGAAGTAAGGAGACCTTTGCCTTTCTGTATTTGAGTTTCTTCATTGTCATATGAGGGCAGGGATATTTGCACAACTTACCTCATAGAACTTAACCTTTTTCTCTGATTATAGTTTTAATTTCTTCATCTAAGAACTCTCCTTTGACCATTTATTAACTGTAGAATGACTTGTATTCTTATGAATTTAACTCGGTTCTTTAAATATTTGACATCCAACTCCTTTTCTTTGCCCCAATTACTTCCTGGGCAAATATAAAATCCTTATTTGGCATTTGAAACCCTTCATAGCCTTGTCTCCTCCAACCTTCCTCCTTTCCACACCCCAACCCCATCCATATACTCTTCTATTTTATTCTCCTCCTTTTTCCTTGGATGTGTGACCATCAACTGAACTAATAAATGAACATTAAATCTACTATAAACCTTAAATCCCTATATAATTAAATTAAAATTTATTTTTTTTCTTCTTTGTGGACTCCTCTTTCTTATCCCACTCCCACATAGTCAAAGGTGTTCTTCATTCATTATAATCAGTCAGTTAGTAATTCAGTCAAACAATTCCTATGTGCTCTAATAGGCATTTAAGAAATAGCACTTAGTACTGTTCTAAGTCCTGGAGATACAAAGAAAGGAGGGAAAACACTCCTTGGAGGAGATGCTATTCTCATAGCTTTAATGACCAACTTTATTACTTCATCCATATTGGGCATGCAATATATATTTGTTGATCAATTCATATACAGCTCTGGGCCTAAATAAAAGTAAGCTTCCATCTCAGGTTTCCAGCTACTGATAAAACATCTGGGCTTCTAGGTGCGATCATCACCTGAAATAACACATGCTTACCTTCCAGATTTCTACCAAATCTGGCTCTATCAAGTATGTGGTTTCTGTCCTACTTCTAGTATTGTAGGGTAGAATATTTGGGGTCTCCTGCAACTCTTCCTTGCCCTTCACCTGCTATAGCTAAAAAGCTCTTTGAGGGCAGGAATCATTTTGTTTTTGACTTTGTATCTCCAGCACATAGAACAATATACATATATGTACATAAAATATATATTATACAAAATATTTAATTCCTTTGAATTAGTGGCAAATTCTAAGTTTTGCTTTCCATCAAAGCATCTTTCAGGTATCTTTTTCTCTTCTATTGCCTCATTCAAAATACTAAACTATGTCCTTAACATCTCATTGCTGGATTATTTAAATCGCTTCTTAGGCGATTCAAGGCAGGTAAGGTAGTTCAGTAAATGTAGCACTGAACCTGGAGTCAGAAAGACCTGAGTTTGAATCTGTCCTCAGACTCTTACAAGGTAAGCAACTTAGTCTGTGTTTGCCTCAGATTCCTCAACTGTAAAATGGGTATAATAGCAGCACCTAATAGCATCTATCTCCTAGGGTTGTTGTGGCTATCAAATAAGAAAATACGTGTGAAGTGTTTTGCAGTGTCTGGCACATAGTAGGTTCTAGCCATCATTAGTGGTAGTAATTTGCTTTGTTCATCATTCATACTCTCTATTTTATGTGTCATTTTCCTACCTATTTTCCTAAAAGAGTTTTCAAACTATCACTTCATTATGCAAGCACCTACAGAAATACTCCCTTACCTACTAAATCATACCAAAATATTAGAGGAGTTTGGAACTTAAGGAAGAAGCTGTGGATGGACCGTGACTGGGCTGTATTCCACTTAACCAACTTAAGTAGACTTAAAATGTTTAAGTACTTAATATATATTTTCTAGTAATAGTAGCTCAGCCTCCTTGCTGTCCCCCATCTCCCATTCCCACTTTTATGCCATTGTTCATACTGTAGAATAACCTGTTCTCTTTTATCAATCTATTTAATTTAATCCATTACATTTAAATTTCAGTTAAGCCCTGCCTACATATGTCATTAAGACCATAAATGAAATGACGAAATGGCAAAACCAACTAGAATTTTTTGGATTGTTGTTTTTTTTTTATGTTGGTCTATCCTTTGAAAATTCTAGGACGTGGTACTTTTTGTTTGTTTTGTTTTGTTTTAAACCCTTTCCTTCTAAAAGGAGCAATACCAAGTATGGCTTCTGAGACAAAAGAAGAGTAAGAGTTAGGCGTTTAGAATTAAGTGATTTGTCCAGGGTCACACAGCTAGGAAGTGTCTGAGATCAGATGAACACAGGTCCTTCCAACTCTAAGCCTGGCTCTCAATCCACTGAGTCATTGAACTGCACAAAGAATAGTGCTTTATGAGGGACTTTGTAGTCAGCAATCTAAGAACCAGCAAAAATTAAATAGAAAAAGGGTAATTCCAATAAGTGATGAATTCTCTTGAAATGGATCCATGAAAAAAAGAAAAATTTCAAATTCCTTTCATTCTGCCTATCTCCAATTCTGCTACTACAGTGAAAGTAGAAGGGTTAGGCAAAAGGAGACAGAGTGCTAAAATTCATAAAGTTTTGGACAGCTTATAAATATTAACTGTAGGTACTCTAAATTTTATCAATCAGTCATCATTTATTAAGCACCTTCTATGTGTCAGGCATTATTCTAAGAGCTGGAGATATAAAAAGAGGCAAAAGAGAGTACTTGCTCTCAAGGAGCTTACAATCTAATGTGTGTGTGGGGGGGAGATAGTATGCAAACAAATATTTACAAGCAAGAGGAAGGAGGTCTTTGACCAATTACCAATAAATGGATATGATTTTATTGAGTAAACTGACCCATAACACTAGTGACATTCTGACAATATATAAAACCAAATGACAAAATTTATTTAACAATCAATAGAACAATGATTTACAGAATCAATTTAAAGAACTATAAAGTACCTGGCAGAGTTTATTTCATCTTTTGCCCCAAGGCAACAAGAGGTATCATTTCATAGGAATCTTGGATATTCCCATATAACAGGGCTGATAATGAGCCTAAGCAAAAATACCACCATGAAGATGATTGCAATTTATGAACAAAAGTCTATTACAGATGATTAAGAGGGAAAGAAATTTCATTAAGAACTTTCAAAGAATTTGATAATGAATTCCAATGAATTTTTCTCCCTTCTGAGAAATTTCTATTACAATTAGCATTGATAACATATAGTCCAGGACATAATTATTTCCTAATTGTTTCAGATGTATACAATACACTTCCTTATAATGAGACAGTAAAGAAAAAGCATGGCATAGTAGCTATAGGACCTGCCTTGCAGTCAGGTGGAAATGGAGGAGGGATTGTGACAGATCCTAGCTGTGTCACTAATGAGTAGATCACCTAATTTCTTAACCCCTCAAGTAATTCTCCAAGATGAATTTTGCAGATGAGATGTCTAACAACATCAGTGGAGGGAATTTCCATTCTGAGAGCTCTTCATACCAATGAAATCAAAGATCTAGAACAAATGAAATATTATATTGTGTGTTCTTAAAGGACCAGGGATGTATGTTATCTTTTTCTGACTCCTGTACTGCTTCTAGAAGAATGTAAGGGTGATCAAATAAATAATTGTTAATTGACTGACAGGTTTGGAAAAACCCCACTGTAATGCCCCAAATCCATAATTATCATCACAAAGGCTGAATTTTCTGAGAGAGCTATAGAAAACTATATGAAAGAAATTTTCAACCTGTAAAGAATTGTAGTTATTAAATGTAAATAGAAATTTCCTGAATTACTTCCAAGGTATATTAGGCAAAATTCAAATTTTGTTCTGAACTTTCTGAACTATCTTCCCTCCTGATGAGATGCCAGACTGAGTAGTCAAGGTTCTCAGAGTGTCTATACTCCTCTCTATATTTAAATAGAGAGAACATATATGTGTGTATACATATATAAACACATACATGTATATGTGTATGGATACTTACATAGATAAAGACATATATATATAGATACATATATATCATACCTAAATGTGTTCTATTTTTTAAGGTTTCTGCATTCCAGAGATGGAAACATATTCAGAACAGAAACAGACAATAAGTATACAGAATCAGAGATTCTCCATCTTATTTTTGTGGTGCTTCCTTTCCACAAAATTAGGATCTCTGTTGTCCTCAAAGCAGGCCATTTATTGAATGGGATCAATTTCAAATAAATATACATATTTCAAATTTCAAATTCAAATTAATATGTAGAGAGAAAGAAAATAAATCATTTAATTGCTTTACTACTCTATCTCTAGCTATGAGGCAAAGATACCAAAAATAAGGAAACTGGGACCAGAAGAACAAATCCATATGCTATTGTTAGGGTACCACAAGGTAAGGCAGGAATAGGTTTGGCATACCAGGGGGACCCAAGGAGTTCTAGAGCCTAGTAATCATGTCAGCAATTGCAAAAGGAAAAAAAAGAAAAAGAAAAGTCAAGTGAGAGAAAAGATTCGCAGTCCTCTGGACCACCACTGCACCTGTCATCTTGTTTTAATAGGGAGGACATTAAGGTACCCATAAATACATTACCCAAAATGACTTACAAAATTATCGGTAGAACTCTTGGGTCTCTGGTCTTTTCATTATTCTTCTAAGCTACACGACACCATTCTTCCCAGCTGACCTTTCTTGATTATGAATCAGAACCACTGCTCTGTACTGAAGTCATTACTTTAAAGTGCAAAAAGGAAGGCTGAATGAAAGGAAATACATCTGTGGGTCACAGCGACATCAGAAACTGATCCAGATTTAATGAAGTTTTATTTCACTTGGAAGTTCCCTCCAAAGAAAAGATGTATTGTTTCCTCAAAATAAGTCCCTGCATGACTACAGAGATGGGATGCACTTAACATTCTATGTTGACAGAAGGTTCATTTTTTGATATTTCAAGTAATAAGAATATTGACATTACGTAATAGCAGTTGTTCATAAATGGAAACACAGAATGCTTTGATTGGACATATTCTGTTCAGTAAACAATTATTAAATATCTAGTATGTGTAAGCATTCAAAAAGCATTTATTAAGTGTCTGCTACATTCTAAGTACTGTACTAGCCACTGGAAATATAAAGGAAGTCTGTGCCTTCAAGAAGCTTGTAATCCATCAAAGGAGACAATATATACAAAAAGAAATGGATGCACAAAATGCATGCTGTAAATATAAGATAATGGAAGGAAGGGAAATACTAGCAGCTAAGAATATCAGAAAAAAAATCTCATGTTTAAGATGGTATTTGGGAGCAATTAGGTGGCTCAATGGATAGAGTGTCAGGCCTGGAGTGAGGAAGACATCTTCCTGAATTCAAATCTGGATTCATACAATTACTAGCTATATAACCCTAGGAAAATCACTTAACTCTGCCTCCATTTCCTCACTTATAAAATAGGTTGGAGAAGAAAATGGCAAACTATTCCAGGATCTTTACGAAGAAAATCCTAAATGGGTCATGAAGAGTCAGACCTGACTGAAGACAGACATGAACCAGCAAAGAAGGTGGTGTTTGACCTGTCTTTTAAAGAAAGCTAGGTATTCTAAGAAATAAAAGTGAAGAGGTAGTATATTTCAACACCTGGGCATTTACTCTTCAAAGTTCTAGGGATGGAAAATGAAATATCCTATGACAATTTTGACCAGACCATAAATTGTGTGAAGTAAAGTAATATATAATAATCCCAGAAAACACGGCTAAAGTGGCAATTTGTCTTACTGGACAATATAAGTACATATAAAGGATTGTTTTTGTTGGTTTGGTTTGGTTTGGTATGGATTTTGGTTTTGTTTAGTTTCAGTTTGTTTTCATTTCACTGGAATGGGGGTAGTTTAAGGGACAGAATACTTGTTAAAAATTATTTATTGGGTTGGTAGAGGCAAGATGGCTAAGTACAAGCAATACAAAGAGAAGCACCCCACTGTCTCTCCCTGAAAGGAAAAAAAAACCTCCAGCAAAGAGGTCTAGAAAATGCGTTAGACTAAATCTTGCTGATGAAATCCAAGAAAATGTCACATTGAGTCATTTTTCCAGCCCAGGATAGCATAAGCAGAGAGAGCGTTCTGGAGACATAGAGGCCTGGTATGCAACATACTCATTGTGGTGTTCCTAGGGAAAGGCTGAGAAACAGAGTAAGAAAGAGTCTTAGAATGATACTAGGTTATCTGGCGGGGAAGGCATCTCTGCTGACCACTGACCACTCTTCTTTGCTTCCCAAGCACTTGGCAAAATGCCTGGCACATAGGGGTAACAAGCTTTTGTTTGTTTGTTTGTTTTAAATTCTTGATGGCAGGAACCTTATCTTTTCCTTTCTTTCTCTCTCCATCACATAACACAGTGACTAGCACAAAATAAATGACCCACATATACATATTCACATACATTAAATATGTTTTAAATATGTATACAGGGTATCCCAAAAGTTTCAGTTCCATTTTAAGTTGTAAAAGCTTAAATTCTTTATAGATGTATAGATGAAGGGAAGGCATGAAATTGAAGAGAGTAGGAAAGGTCTCCTCCAAAAAAGGGGAATCTGATCTGACAAGTGCTGTAGCATATCAGGGCAAGGGAAGTCATTAGGAAATGGAATGACCAGGAAAGCTTCATGGAAGAAAAGGGACTTGAGCTCAGAATGGAAAGCCTTTGGATAGGCTCTCTCCACTGGTCCCAAGGAATGCTTTGTTGTGTCCACTATGGAACACTGCCCTGAGCAAAGGTTGGAACCATCACCAGAATAGCCAAATGCATTTCACATGTAGGGTGGGAAAAGGGGAGCAGCAGTGGATGTCTCTAATATACTAAGAGGTAGGCATTTCAGTCTAATTTCTCCCTCTGGTTAATTATCAGAGGAAAAATGCACATACCAAGAAAGCACTGGGTCAGCTGCATCCCTCCTGCCCCACCAGCACAGGCTTTCTTATGGAAACCTAGAAAGTGATTTAAAAATGTTTGTCAACTAACTGACAGATTCTCCCAAGTAATATCCAAAAACAAAAAAGGCTCTTCAGATAATTTTACTCCTCAGAGATCCACTACTCAGGCAAAGAGACATCTTGCTCCCCCTTTCTTCCTCTTTTTAAAGCACACAACTCCAGAGCCACAGCAAAAGGCTCAATCTAAGACAAGGTCAGAAGAGAGTGCTAACTCTGTTTTCTTGAACTGCCTAGACAGCCGCACTGCAGGAGAAAAGCTAGTGCTTTCATGAGATGAGTGGCAGCATCGGCTACATCCTTCTCTCATTGGTCAAATGTCCTGACTTTTTGATTGTGGAAATAAGTAAATGTAGGCAGAAGTGTGATGGCTTCATTGACATGTAATTATGTCAACAAACAACATTCATATAGAATTTTAAGGTTTCATTTAACTTGATGCTCCCAACTCTATCAGGTAGGTGCTATTATCTGTACTTTACAAATGAGGAAACTGAGTTTTAACTGAGAAATCAAGTGACTCAGTCAGAGTCACACACACTGTCTGATAAAGGATTCAAAACAAGGTCTTCTTCCTCCAAAACTAATGAAGTATCCACTATACTACCAGAAGAAGGACAAACTATAGATTTTGCCACTGTTTAACTAGCACTGTTGAGGGGAGACACTGTCTGGACTATTCAACATGAGTATTCTGGGATATTTTTTAAGGTTTGTAAATGTAGCACAGATAAACTCTGGGGCTACTACCCAAACTTCTATTATTATTAGCAGATAACTTCTCCAGAGCTATGTCGCTCCATCTCTTCTTGCTGTTTTAGGGTATTGTTTTATTTTGTTTTAGTCAGTAGCTCAGAAGTCCCAACTGTTTTGCTTTCCACCAGGATTATCAGTTGATAAAAATTACTTGTCCAGACTTAATTGACTTTGAGAAAGTACCATGTACTGAGGTAAAAATACCAAAGTATATAAAAAAAAGGAAAAAGGAAAAGCTAAAAGGGAAAGCTAAAAGAAAAAGCTAAAGGAAAGCTGGCTCAAGTTCAAGGAGCTCATGAGGTAAAGTATTTAGACAAAGTAGAACCTGATAACATATGTTCCCAATGTGAAGAAGTGAGTGGCTCAAGGGTCCTTGAAGTCTTTTTGTAAAAGTCCCCAAAATGGGGGCAGCTGGGTGGCTCAGTGGATGGAGAGCCAAGCCCAGAGATGGGAGGTCCTGGGTTCAAATCTGACTTTAGACACTTCCTACCTGTGTGATCCTGGACAAGTTACTTAACCCCCATTGCCTAGCTCTTACCATTCTTCTGCTTTGGAACCAATACACAGTATTGATTCCAACACAGAAGACAAGGGCTTAAAAATAGTCCCCAAAATGTTCTAACTGGACATGGTTTAGTTAGGTGGTAGTGATAGTTGCTTTTTTCTCCCCTGAGATTCGTGTGAAGCTTTGGATTTGTGTCCAGTCTCTCTAAAGCCAATCTGGCTCCTGATGGATACACTACCATCAGTTGTTCCAGGGATACTACAAGGAGACCACTAGGAAAAGAAGAAATCTTAAATCCTCTGGATATTTTGAATTTCACCAGGTCTTCCTCTCACAAATTTAGAATAAGGCTGAAATGAAGGTCAAGGTTCTCTTCTCATCCAGGTTGCTGTTCATCACTCATTTTCAAAGAGGACCAATGGCATCTTGGGGTGATGTCTTGACTTGAACATGAATTGAATGGAAGTGAGGCAGAGTTGTGCAAAGTCATCAGTCTTTCTCTCTCTTCCAGAGTCATCTAAGTCCAGCTACAAGACAAAAGTTAGGACAGCTGGTGATTGCCCACAATGTCTGAACAAGCTCTTAGAGCTCCACAACACCTGCTTCACCTACCTTCATAGCCACTGGAAGAAGCCAGGTTGAGGGTAACCAACAGGGCTTAAACAGGGTGAGTTAGAGGGACCTTAACCCCAAGCACGTGAAGATTTCCTCCTGGTAGAATGGGAAGATGAGAACAATTTGTTCCAACGGTTTCATCCAAGTAACTCTTCCTCAAACATTTGACTGGCACATTGTCTCCTGGTTTGCCATTCATCCAAATCTCCAGGCTTCTGAACTAGCTCCTGGTTATATACAACCCCCCCCCGCAAGATAGGATGTGTTTGCAAAGCCAATCTGAACACACTTTCTATATGACATCACTTCAGTCACCCACTGGCTTCCAAGGACTTTTGACTTTACCTAAAGTCTTTCATTGATTGATTGATTGAGATGTGTTCTCAACTGGTTAAGGCTTCTGGGAAAAGCATCTTATTATGAATTTCAAATGGGGGGGTAGGTGATTTGATTGATTTATTCAATTGACTCCCACCCTTACATAAAGCACTTTACATACATTTTCCTTTTTGATTCTCATAACAATCCTCTGAGATAAGTGCTACAATTACTATCCTCTTCAGCTTCTTGAATGTGAGAAAGATTCAGGGACTTTCCCAGAGTCACACAGCAGCTAAGTGTCTGAGGCAGAACTAGGATAATTGCTTTTCCTGACTTCAAGTCCATTATTCTCTTCACCATGCCATGTATCCTCTGTTTGACAAGTCTATTTCTTTGATAGACTATATGCCCACAAATAAGCTTCTCATATTCATCCCTCCTTTTCTCAGCATATTACCATAGAGATTGCACTGACTCTAAAGTTAGACTGAGTCTAAACCCTATCTCTAACATTTACCATCCTTATAGCTTTGGGCAATTATAAAATGAAGATCCTAGACCAGATAATCTTTACTGTCCCTTCCAACTCTAGATCTAAGATCCTATGACATCTTCCCCCTTTATTCTCTTCCCAACAATCAAAATCAGGACAATGAACATAGGAATCTTATTTTCTTATTTTTATTTTTTAGAAAAATTTTTTCCATGGTTACATGATTCATGTTCTTGCTCTCTCTCTCCCCAAATCCCCTCCTCCCAGTAGCCTACATGCATTTCCACTGGTTTCTTCCTGTGTCATCAATCAAGTCCTATTTCCATATTATTGATAATTGTTCTAGGGTGGTCATTAAGAATCTACATCCAAATCGTGTCCACATCAACCCATTTGTTCAAGCAGTTGTTTTTCTTCTGTGTTTCCACTCCTGCAGATCTTCCTCTGAATGTGGGTAGCGTTCTTTTCCCCAAGTCCCTCAGAATTGTCGTGGGTCATTGCATTGCTGCTAGTACAGAAGTCCATTACATTCGATTTTACCACAGTTTATCAGTCTCTGTGTATAATTGAACATAGGAATCTTTATCTAAACTCATGCAAATTTGCCATAACTTTGAAATGGGAGATTTATGCTGAGTAAGCCAAACTTTTTTTCACCTGAGCCCATTGTTAATAATATACTGCCTCTTTTGAAATGTTGCCTAGAGTCATTGCTGTATATATTCTTCAGCTACAGAGAAGGGAGAGAAAAAAAGATGTGACCTATATGGACGGAAATCCCACAACCTTGGCTTCATTAATGCTATGGTTAAAGGAACTAAGCTATTAGGCCACAGACATTCTAAATACTCCCCACAAATGAACGACATCAAATTTAGCGTGTCTTCTCCAAAAGGATGAAAAGCTAAGAAATCAGAACCTTTGATTCCATGGTTTGAGATGATCCTGAGTCAGAAATCCATCGTTCAAATCAGAAACCCATCTTCTTCAGAGAATAACCATCAATTAAGGCTCTCAAAGCATTTGATATTAGGTTACTACTTCTTTTTCCAAAAACTTTGACTGTACTGGCTTCTGTAACCACAGCATCTTGAATGACCATACATGCTTCAAAAAAATTCCAATGGAATATGCTGTCTAGTTAGTAAGATGCATCACAAAACTGGATGGTGATTCTCTATATGAGGTAGAGATTGGGCAAGGGAAAAGAATAGGATAATGAGATTGGGAAAGGTTTTCTGTCTCCTGTGTTTGACAACATCTCAATACTCCTCTATCTTTAATTTCTTCCTCTGCTTTAAACCTTCCTGACAGGTTGACAAAGATCACTGTATATCTATTATCCATATAAGACTCACTTAGAGCACTGGGACCATCCATCAAGAAGCTAGACTGCCTCAATAGAAAGTTCCCTGCCCCTCCCTCAAGGGAAATAGGTTCTCCTGATCCCCAGGAGCAGAAAAATCCTCTAGTAATTGTTCTTCCCTGGAATTTTTAAGGAGGTGCCCACTTTCTCTTCAAAGCTTTTGTCAGCTTCTGACCTTTTGTCAAAACTATTTTCTTTCTTCTGATTGCATTCAGGTGAAGGCTTTGAGGAGTGGCTAAATGTCTTTCATCACTAGGTTTAACAGGTTTTAGCCTTATATTTAACAAGGTGTTTATGTCTTAGATTCAGCCCTAAGGAAAGGACATGTGCATACTGTGGGCAGTTCACACCTACTAGAGGAAGAAAGGAAATAAGAAAATAAGCATTTATTAAATACCTTTGTGCCAGACACTATGTGCTAAGCACTGGGGTTACAAATATAAGTAAAAAAGAAAAATCATTCCTGCCCTCAAGGACTTTATATTCTAATGGAGGAAGTCAATCCATGGAAGTGTCCAGAAAACTCAAAAAGGGATAAGAAGGTACCCAGAAAAAGGCATAGTTTCAAGGTCAAAGATAAGGCTTGGAAAAGAATGAAAACAGGTCTCTCTGTACCATTTCACAAAATTGAGGCTCCATTCCAGGAGGAGCATACCAAGGGGAAAAGGAGGGTGAGCCTTGTGGAGGAAATTTCAAGATGAGTAGGCTGCATTGATGGCAAAAAATTCTAGGCACAGAAGCACCAGGGAAATTCCAGAATTAAAAATTCAGAAAGTGTGGGAAAATTCTAAGAAGAAAATAAATAAAAGATGGCATGACAACAGTGAGCACAAGATTTAGAATGTTTTTTAAAGGAAATACAGGTCAGTGGATAAAGACACAGACTTGGAGATGCGAAGTCATGGATTCAGATCTGGCCTCAAATATTTCCTAGCTATGTGACCTTGGACAAGTCACTTAAGCTCAATTGCCTATCCAAAGCTTTTCTGTCTTGGAATAGATACTTCGGAATGTTTTTGGTTTGTTTTTATTTTTTTTAAAGAGAGAGACTTGGAATATTTGAAATTATGAATCTGTAGAGTTTCCCCAAAAAAGAATAATTAAAATAATAGCCTTTTCAAAGATAAATATCACAAGATTTATGTCACTTCCTTTCTAAATAAACTTTAGTGCTTCCCAGTACCTCTAGAATATAATACACACTCTTTTTTTCTTTTAAAGACTTTTATAGTCTGGCTTCAAGCTACCTTCCCTGTAATTATACATTACTTCCCTCCTTTCATTCTTTGGTCTAGTCAAACTGTCCTTATTCCCCCCGTCTATGACACTTCATAGCTTGTTTATCTTCCTCTACACTGGCCATTCTTCTGCCACGTCTCTACACTTAGAAGCTCTTAGTTTAAGATTCAGCTCAAGGAGACTCTATGTGCCCTGGCAGGAGCTCTTGCACAGCTTGTGGCAGAGATTTAGGAACTGTCCTGCCTGAGAATAGCTGAAAAAGGACTGAGATACTCTTAATGGCATTACCCTTTTATCAATAGTGATAAGGGGAAGAGTCCTCTGACCTAACTATCCCATAGTGAGATATAGCTACATTTCCACTTAAAGGTCTCATAGGTTTACCCTTCAGGCATTGGGACATCTCTTTTCTACTGCTATTGACCCTCCTTCTGGAATGTTTTCCCCTACCAATATCTACCATTGACTATTGCCCTAATTCCATTTAACCAATTTACAATATTATCCTTTACAGAACAAATAAGAACTGAATTGAAAATATTTTCCTCTCTCCCAATGAGTGGGTTGGGGGTGAGACTCCCTCTTTCCTAAACCAACTCAGACTTTGGGGAGGGTAGATTCAGATATGGTATAGTTTGTGCATGGCACTAATTCAACTGAAATTGCATCCAGATACAACATCACTTCTAAATGAGTTCTTGTTTCAGCTTCCACAGTGCTGAATATTAAAAGAGTCTCAGATCCAGAACTGATGTCAATAAACCCCTCAATAGATTCTTTTCTCTGACCTCCTGGTGGCTTCTCCTGATTTCTCAAGGTCTATAGTCACAGTCATTTCCAATCTCCTTTGCATTGATTAAAAAGAACCAGTACTGAGACAAAAAAAAACTGAAGTTTATATTTAAAATCTTTCACTTTAATAGAATTGATTCTTTTCTCACTTGACACTGCCAGGCAACAGGGTGTCACTTAGAATAATTCACTGCTTATATAAAAACTTTTTATTAATAAAAATTATCCATTTCATTTTTTGTAATGTTCTCAATGTCTCATTTGGTCATAAATTCTTTCTTTATCAATAAGTCTGACAGATAAACTTTTCCATGTTCCCCTAACTTATATGGTATCAAACTTTCTTTATAGACCAAATACCCATTTTGACTTTATCCTGCCTTATGAGTGAGATGCTAGGCTCTACCTAGTTTCTGCTATATTGTTTTCCAGTTTTCCTAGCAATTTTTGTCAAATAGTGAATTCTTTCTCCAAAAGCTTGGATCTTTGGATTTATTGAACATTAAGTTGTTATGGACATTAACTACCATGTATTGATTATCTTATCTATTCCATTGATCCACTATTCTTTCTTAGACAGTACCAGATTGTTTTGACAGTTACTACTTTATAGTATAGTTTGAAATCTGGTAAGGCTAGGCCACCTTCATTCATATTTTTTTCGTGAATTTCTTTGATATCCTTGGACTTTTGTTTTTCCATTCATTCTATGAAATAATTTTTGGGTAGTTTGATTGGTATGTCACTGAATAGGTAAATTAATTTAGGTATGATTGACATTTTTATTATACTGGCTTGGCCTATACATGAACAATTAATATTTTTTTCAGTTGTTTAGGTCTGACTTTGTGATGAGTGTTTTGTAATTGTGTTCATATAGTTGTTGGGTTTGTTTTGGCAGATATACTCTAAGGAAATTTACATTGCCCACAGTTATTTTAATTTTTAAATTTCCTTTTCTGTCTCTTGCTGTTGCACTTTATTACAGATGAATAGAAACTGCTGATTTTATTTATGTGGATTATTTTGTGTCCTACAACTTTGCTAAAGTTATTGATTATTTATATTAGTTTTTATTGATTCTCTAGATTCTCTTGGTATACAATCATATCATCTAAGAAGAGTGGTACCTTTTCTTTCCTCATTGTCTATTCTAATTTTTTCAACTTAATGTTTCTTCTCTTATTTCTATAGCTAGCATTTCTAATACAATATTCAAAAAATACCAGTAATAATGGGCATCTTTGTTTTATTCCTGATCTTACTGGTGTAACATGGAAAATGGCAGGGTAGAATTCCTGCAAGATACAGGGTCAAGCCTCACCCAGAATTCCAGGGGACCCCACTCCTGGAGAACTCTGGGTGAGGGGACAGTTTGAGAGCAGTTAGACAGTTGGTTCCTGGGGGTTGAGGTGAGCAGATCTCTCTGCTTGCTGTTCCTGGTTTTGGGATTGCTTTGGAGGCCATTTGGGGAAAAAGCCATTTTGGTTCTTCTCTCCAGTTTGCCTGTTTAGCCAAACTAGGCCTTCCCTGCAATAACATTTTTGTTACCATTTAGCTATATTAGATATTAGAAGTGATAATTATAGGCTTTGAGGGCAAGCTAGCTAAAATGTGTGCCACTCCCTCCTGGTGCAGAGGCAGTTTCTATCTAACAGTACAGGGCTTCCCAGATCTTATCCTAATCCCTGAAAAACCTCCTTGCCTTGCCCTTCCTCTTTTATCAGTAAAAACTTCATCTTTTGGGAGCAGTGCCTGTTTATTATCCTGGGAATACTTACATCCAACTTCAGCTAAGTTTCCTTCAGCTGTCCAGCCCATACAAGTTAGATTCGTCTGTCCCTGATAACTACAAGACATCAAGCTTCTCCTATTGTCCCTTAGTCAAACCTGTGGGGAATACAACTTGAGAAAGCGAACATCATTAGAGATTTGCCTTGCTGAGCCTTGCCAAAAGACATCAGTCCTGCCTCCATTTCCAACTGATTTCCAACTGCTTGGTGGGAGGGGTGAGAGTAAGGAATACCTTCCCCTCCCTACTCACTCAAGTGTGGTGGGGGGAGGAGTGAGTCCTGCAGATTTCTAATTTCAGGCCATCTCTTCAGCTTCCCAATTATCTCTGTTAAGATCAACATAACACTGGGAAGGGTTTTAGTTTATCCTCATTATAGAAAATGGTTGCCAATGGTTTTATATAGATGCCACTTATCACTATAAGGAAGGTTCCATTTATCCCAACATTTTCTAATGTTTTTATAAGGAATAAAAACTAATGCAACCAAGATTAGAAGGAAACAACAAATTTTGGGGGAAATTTTTCTAGCAATTATTTCTAACAAAGGCCTCATTTCTCAAATGCATTGAGAAATGAGTAAAATTTAGAAAAATATCAATCATGCCACAATTGAAAAATGGTCAAAGGAAATGAACAGGTAATTTGCTGACCCCTGGTCTATAGGGAATGTTTGCTGGTCCATCATCTCTTAGTGTCCTCTTAACTACCATTCTTTCAATTTATATTTACTTCATATGTCTTTATATGTGTATGTTATTTTCTCATTAGTAACTAAGTTCTTTAGAGGAGAAAATATTTTATTTTTGACTTTGCAATTTTTTTGGATATCACTTTTTTCTTTAGAACATTAGCTTGGAGGGAAAGGGCTGTGTTTTTGTCATTCTCTCTATTCCTAACATTTCATGTAATGCTTTATAATAATCCATTAAAATTCTCTTTGAATAAGTATGAAACTGAGATATAGGTCAACCAAAATGTGTCCTGAACAAGAATATGAACATTCAAAGTTGAGAGAAAAAATAAAGTTATATTCATTTTGAGGTTTGTTTTTTTATTTTCTAGAGCTTAAAAGTGTAACCATGAAGAAAAATGATCCAAAGCAATTCTTAATGGAAAAATATATTCCTCATAATTTTCACTGAAATTTCTCAGCATTATTCACTCATTTGGATCATATTTTTTCTTTATTTTCCTTTTTTATTTTTATTTTGAATATTTTCCCACAGTTACATGTTTTATGTTCTTTCCTCTCCCCTCAACCTCCCCACCTCCCCCATAGCCAACTCACAATTCTACTGGGTTTTACATGTATCATTGATTAAGACCTAATTCCATATTATTGATAGTTGGACTAGAGTTATCATTTAGCGTCTATATCCCCAATAATATCCCCATCAACCCATGTGTTCAAGCAGTTGTTTTTCTTCCTTCTTTCTACTCCCACAGTTCTTCCTCTGAATGTGACTAGTTTTCTTTCTCATAAGTCCCTAAACCTTGCTCTGGATCCTTGCATTGCTGTTAGTAGAGAAATCCATTATATTTGATTGTGCCACAGTGTATCAGTCTCTGTATAAAATGTTCTCCTGGATCTGTTCCTTTCACTCTGCATCAATCTGCATCAATTTCTGGAGGCCATTCCAGTTCACATAGAATTCCTCCAGTTCATTATTCTTTTGAGCACAATAGTATTCCGTCACCAACAGATACCACAATTTGTTCAGCCATTCCCCAATCAAAGGACATTCCCTCATTTTCCAATTTTTTGCCAACACAAAGAAAGCCGCTATAAATATTTTTGTACAAGTCTTTTTCCTTATTATCTCTTTGGGGTATAAACCAAGCAGTGTTATGGCTGGATCAAAAGGCATAGTTCCAAATTGCCATTGAGAATGGTTGGATCAATTCACAACTCCACCATTAATGTCCCAGTTTTGCCACATCCCCTCCAACATTCACTACTTTCCTTTGTTGTCATGCTAGCTAATTTGCGAGGTGTGAGATGGTATCTCAGAGCTGTTTTGATTTGCATTTCTCTAATTATAAGAGATTTAGAACACTTTTCCATGTGCTTGTTGATAGTTTTGATTTCTTAACTGAAAATTCCTTATTCATGTCCTTTGCCCATTTATGAGTCTGGGAATAGCTTGATTTTTTGTATAATTGATTTAGCTCCTTATATATTTGAGTAATTAGACCTTTGTCCGAGTTTTTGTCAAAAAGATTTTTTCCCAATTTGTTCATTCCCTTTTAATGTTGGTAGTATTGGTTTTGTTTGGGCAAAAACTTTTTAGTTTAATGTAATCAAAACTATTTATTTTACATTTTGTAATTTTTTCTAACTCTTGCTTGGTTTTAAAATCTTTCCTTTCCCGAAGATCTGACAAGTATACTATTTGGTGCTTACCTAATTTATTTAATGTTTCCTTCTTTATATTCAAGTCATTCACCCAATCTGAATTTATCTTGGTGTAGAGTGTAAGATGTTGGTCTCTCCCTATTGTTTTCCAATTTTCCCAGCAGTTTTTGACAAATAGTGGGGTTTTATCCCAAAAGCTGGGATCTTTGGGTTTATCATAGAATGTCTTGTTGAGGTTGCTTACCTCAAGTCTGTTCCACTGATCCTCCCTTCTGTCTCTTTGCCAGTACTATATCATTTTGATGACTACTGCTTTATAGTACAGTTTAAGATCTGGTACTCCTAAGTCATCTTCCTTCATATTTTTTCATTATTTCCCTTGATATTCTTGGTTTTGTCCTTCAAATGAACTTTGTTAAAGTTTTTTTGTAATTCAGTAAAAAAGTTTTTTGGTAGTTTGATAGTTATAGCACTAAATAAGTAAATTAATTTGGGTACAATGGTCATTTTTATTATGTTAGCTCATCCTACCTGTGAGTAATCAATGTTTTCCCAATCGTTTAGATGTAATTTTAATTGTGTGGAAAGGGTTTCATAGTTGTGTTCATATAATCCCAGTGTTTGTCTTGGCAGATAGACTCCTAAGTATTTAATATTGTCGGGTAATTTTAAATGGAATTTCTCTCTCTAACTCTTGCTGCTGTGATATTTTGCAAATATATAGAAATGCTGATGATTTATGTACATTTATTTTATATCCTACAACTTAGCTAAAGTTGTTGATTATTTCCATTAACTTTTTAGTTGATTCTCTAGGATTTTAAGTAGACCATCAAATCATCTGCAATTGTCTCCTCACTACCTATTTTAATACCTTCAATTTCTTTTTCTTCTCTAATTGCTATTGCTAGTGTTTCTAGTACAATATTAAATAATAGAGGTCACAATGGGCATCCTTGTTTCACTCCTCCTCTTACTGAAAAGGCTTCTAATTTATCTCCATTGCATATGATGCTTGTTGATGGTTTTAGATATATACTGTATTATTTTTAGAAAAGGTCCTTCTATTCCTATACTTTCCAGTGTTTTCAATAGGAATGGGTGTTGTATTTTGTCAAAGGCTTTTTCAGCATCTATTGAGATAATCATGTGATTTTTGTTGATTTGCTTGTTAATATGGTCAATTATGTGGGAGGTTTTCCTAATATTGAACCATCCCTGCATTCCTGGTATAAATCCCACCTGATAATAATGAATAACCCTCATGATCACTTGCTGGAGTCTTTTTGCTAGTATTCTGTTTAAGATTTTTACATCTATGTTCATTAAGGAGATTGATCTGTAATTTTCTTATTCTGTTTTGGGTCTGCCTGGCTTTGGAATCAGTACAATATTTGGAGTTAGCTACTAAGAACTTAGTGAATGCCCCACACTTCCTCTAACTCTTGTGCACTAGCTCTGGCACTGTAGGTGGGGTGGGGGATCATTGATCAGCTTGTGTTTTAGTGAGAGCTATTTCACCCCCTAATAGCATGTAAATGCCCAAATCTCATATACCTTCAATTCTTTGCCCTATTGTGGTCCCTTCATTCATCTGGATTTGGTTTTTATGTCCTTTTGAGGTATCATTTATGTTAAAAATATGGAGGCACCAGGGATGTTACAATAAATCAAAATGGTTGTGGGTACACACACTGGGTTGTAGGAGAGACTAGACTAGGATAGGGAGATCAGAGGTCACAGCTAAGCTGCTCCTATCTGACCAAAAATGGCTGTTGGCCAACTGTCACCAGCTCGCCACTAGGCCAAAGTCTTTGAAACCAACAGGCAAGGTAAAAAGTTTTAACAGGTTTAGTTGTGTTTAACTAAAATAAAGGTGGGATAGGGATTTCTATACTTAAAACCTAAAGGGCAAATCACAGGGGCAAAGGGAGGACTTATCTACTCTAATCTTAGCGACCTAAGCAGACAGGGCCAAAGGAGCAGTGCAGGAGTCACTGGGAGGGCTGCTTCAAACCTGGTTCCAGCCAGGCTTGACCAGCACAGCTAAGGGCTGAGGGTGGCTTTGGGGTTCTCACGGTAATCCACAGATGATCACAGAATGTCCAAAGCCAAGGTGGTCCAAGGTATCCAAGTAGAGAGGGTGTGCTTGAGATGCTGTCCACCAGATCCCAAACTCCTCCTCCCCTTGGTGCTGCTCTGTAGTTCTTGTCCACTTGTTAGAAACCACCACCACTCAGGATCCCAGGGAAATCAGAATGCAGGGTGTCCTTTACTCTGAGATCTCCCAGGGCTAACAACAGTTTGTGCCACCCACTAATGGAGTCTCTCTCAGGGCACAAGCCACTTCCTGCTCCTTCATTCCATCTTGGAATGCTCCAGGCCTTCCTGGTAGGTTCAACCTTAATACTTAATTAATTACTAACTAATCTTCCTCACAACATGTATGGGTAGGTTAGGAGAGTTAAGTGCCCTGCTTCTACTCTGCAGCCATCTTAACCCCAAAGTCCTTGGATCATATATATTGAAGGCACACTAAAATACTAAAAGGATCTGGGAAAGGTAATCCAATATATCATTATTTGCCAATAATATCTCAGTTCATCACTTCCTTAGCAGGGAATAAGCATCAAAGAATGGAAGATACGAATAGTAAAATCTGATGGGAGGAAAAAGTTTCAGGAAATATTGCAAACACAAGGCACTGCCAAGCCCTGTTACCTAATGAACTACCATAGTGAATAACTCTGATCAGCTGAGAATCAGTTAAAGACAATGTACATCTTTCTACTGGAGTCCAGTATGGAGGTAAGAGGGAAAGAAGGGAAGAAGGGTATTAAAAGAAGAATAATGGAGCAACAATGATATCTTTTAGCAACTTCACCATTTTTGCCATTCATTTATGGTTTTTTATGTATTTTTACTCTAAATATTTTTATCAGCATATGGCAAATTAAGTAAAGTTGCTAAGTTTGAAGACTAGAAGAAGCAAGAGTTAATAAGAATAATGATGAGCCAAACATCTACAAATATAGGTCAAATCTGAAATACAAAAAACTTTTAAAATAAATAGGATGATAACTCTCCAATTTGTTTTTATCTCTGGTGTTATTTGCATGAAGTGTATGTCATGTTATTCATTTTATAAAATCATTGCAAAGTTCTTGAGAAAATTACAAATGATCTTAAAACAAAATGCTTGTGTTTTTAAAATAAAGGTATAACATAATGATGTACCCTTCCAAAATCCCAGCTCATTTAAGTGGAGTAGAAAATGAAAATTATTATGAAATGTCTTAAAAGGTAAGCCACTGAATCCAATTCAGTTAACAATTACAGCACACTTATTGGCAGCAATCATATCCTTCTCAAAGTGTCAGTTACTTCAAAAATTATTAGATTTGGAACCAGTTTGCCTGAAAAAATATAAGTTTTGTTATTGTACTATATTTTATTTTTGGAAAGGAAATTATATTGTCCCAGAACTGGAGTTAGATAGAATTCAGAAGTGCATGCAAGCAAGTTCTCTGACTAGACCACTAAACCACAACTCAATATCCATTTGACTATAAAGACAATGGAAATAAATGGGCAGCCTGTCTGACCTTCTCAGTTCTCCATTTAGGGCCTTTCCAAATCCCTTGATCCCTTCTACTAGCCTACTTTCCCTCTCTGATTTCAACCGAGATAAATACAATGGGTAAAGATAATGTTGAAAGAGCAACTTAGCTATTGCTGCCAAGTTACTCACAGCCAAAGTATGCTGGGTTAACACAGTGGTCAACTCTTCCAGGGACTTCTTTGAAGTTCTGAATTCCTTAGTTTAAGAGAGCAGACTTTTTAGCAGTATGAAATAGTTTCATGATTAATTACACATATGTGTGAATTACACATGATGTATATCCACAGTTTTTCTTATTCATGCAGCATGTGACCTTGATTCTTTTCTGGTAGATGGGAGGTGAAGGGGTTTCTTTTCCCTAGATGTCTTTGTACAAAGACTGTATAACCACTTCTTAGTAGAAGGAATTCCTATCATTTATAGTTTAGATTTATTAACCTGGAAGGTTCCTTATAATTTGGAGATCATATGATTCTGGAATACATAACATCACAAAGAAAAGAGACTGATTGTATTGAACAGATAGGAAATGACTAGTTACAAAGCGGGGAATCATTTCTTAAGCTTGAATAAAAATGAAAAGAAGATAAAGCACATAATCCAGCTCACTGTCCTCTTTATAGTAAATTCTGGGCAAAATTTCTCACCCATACATAGTTTCTGCCCAAGATATATGTATTAGTATACTATTGTAATATCCTGTTGGCTGGTCTCCCTGATTAAAGTCTCTCCCTACTCCAATTTATTCTATACACAGTATTAATATTTATATTAATCTTCCTAAAGCACAAGTCCAACTATGACACTCTGTACCTTATTAAATATTCTCCAGTGCCTCATCAACTCCAAGATAAAATGTAAAAATTCCCCATTTGGCATTGAAAGCTTCAGCAATCTTGTCCCCTCCTACCTTTCTATTCTTCTTAACACCTTATTATTGTTGAACCTTTGTTTTAAAAGAGGACCAACATCATGGGGTTATGTCTTGACTTATAGGTGAGTTAAATCTTAGTAAAGTGGAGTTGCACAGTCATCAGTCTCACTCTCTATTTAGTCACCAAAGTTCAGTAGCAAGACAAAACTCAGAACTTAACTCAAAATATTTCCACTGATTGTTCCTCATGCCTGAAATTCTTTCTGTAAGAAGGGAAAGCAAGCTCTGACATTTTGAAATTTGTCAGTTAGAATGTTGTGGAAGAAGAAGCCAAAGATAATTGGAAGAGAGCAGAGACTGCTGGGAAATGGAAGCTTAAGGAGCAGCTTTTGGGGGAGGAAGACAGAGTGGGAGGTGGTTGAAACTGGCTCTGTGACCCTCAGAAGTGAACGTTGCGGGGCTTCTCCCTGATATACAAAAGAAGACCTGCTTTTCTCCAGAGACAACTTGTTTCCTGTGATTTACTTATACCTGCAACAGTGCCAACAGAGTTGTGTGTGGGGAGGGGAGAGGATTTGGACTTCCATTGGGGATTCAATCCCTGAACCCCACTTGCCTTGGGCTTTGCCCAGCAGTACCCCTCCTTGACTTATATCAATCATAGTTTTAAAAATATAAATTAGTGGGCTCAGGAAAGTGAAGCTGTGTTTGGGGAACACCCTGTCTGACCCTAAGGTCATGGACTTGGTAGCTACCTGGCACAGTGAAGAGCTTTTGGGAATTAGGGATCATCCTGCTCCCTCTTCCCTGCTAAATCACTATTCCCATTCCCTCTGCTACTTGTTCCTTGAATTAAGCACCCAAGATGATCCAGTCAGATCTGTGTGATTCTATTGGTGGGAGGCTACTGGAAGGGATAGCGAAGGGAAGCAGGCTGACCTGCATTTTAAACCTGATTCCCCTGCTGTGAGTAAGGGGGAAATTTCTATGTACCCAGACTGGTACTAATATTCTATTGGGGTTACACACCTTTCTCCTTGAGGGGACAACATCCCTTCAACCCCTCAGTCCCAGCACGACCTTCCAGGGGGTTCATGTTTCCACTCAAGGAACCCTATTTGTCTCCCAGGAACTAGGGGTGGCCATGATGGAGGAAGGGTCATTCAACATCTCCATAGCTGGTTCCCAACTACACCCCAATCCTCCTAATCACCCCCCTTTGTTACAAGTGATGAGCCAGATTAAGAACCTAGGAAAAAACCAAGCATAATAAGAAAAACCTGTCAGAGAAACAGACAGCAGCCATCTTGGGTTGGCACAGTACAAGAACTTCAAGGAACAAACTTCTCTTGAGAAACAGCACAGGCATACAGTTAAAGGCATATTCACTAGCAAACCTGACAATGGAGTTTGCAGTGGGCAGAACTCTTTTTGTCTTGCTTAGTTGCTCCTTGTTGTTATATTCATTTTGGAACATGATTTATGGGTTGTCACTAGAAACCATACCCCATTACATTCTACAATTACTACATTTAATTGATACTTATCTATGGCAAAAGATGGAGGTGAAATGGATTTGTGCCTACAATACTGTTATATTGGAAATTTGGGAGTCCTTGAATGGATCTTGAAGTCTCTGGTCTAAACTTCCTGTGGACATTTAGGACTCTTACAAAACTACATTTCCCATGATTCCTCTTGGGTAATGAGGTGGACAGGAAGTGTGATTATGTAGACAGAGATATAAAGATTCAGGACTTGATTGGTACTCTCTCTTTCCTGCTGAACAAGCCAGGTGGGCAGAGGTAATGAGGCCACAATTTGAATGAGCTCTTATTAGGCACGTGGCTATAACTATCAAAATGGCTTTAAATAAAACCCCAATATTTTTAAATATATCCTTCTATATTAATTTTACTTGTTACAATACCAACAACCATGTCTGTGATGGTATCCTTTTTACAGTTTTACTGGACACTAAAGAAATTGGTAGGGCAAATCTTGGGGCACAAGTCTGAGGAAAAAGTAACATTAAACACCTTGAAGGAAGGATTAGTCAAAATGATAGAGAGAAATTTGGAAACACCTGGATGGGGAAAGGGGCAATAAGCAGAAGCAGTTGGTAGAGACAGAGGGTTCAAGCTAGCAGTGAGCTAATGCAAATTCCAAACCCAAAGAAAAAGCAGCAGGAGAAGAAGAAGCAATCCCCATTTTACCCCTCTGTGCAGTTTTACAAGGAGATGCTGGGGTTGTCCACATAAAGACCCACAAGCCCTTTTCTAGTGGGGACTTGGAAAGTATTTAAAAAATGCCTGATTGGTATGAAAATCCCCACAAATCTGTAAAAGAATTTAAATATGCCATATGCCTCTATGATCCATCTTTTAGGGACATTGAGATCCTTTTAGCAGAACTCTTTACTCCAACTCAGGCCAAGCAGTTCATACAAGAAACCAGGAATAATGAAAATTTAACGTCATGGCCAAGAGATTTTGCAGACCTGGAACTAAGCCAGGGAACCATGCATTTCTAAAACGATGTAGGGAGGATTTGGTCGAAGCAATGGTCATACATGGAAAAAGGCCAGATAGTTGGGGAAAATTTGAGAGAATTAGGCAGGAGGTAGGGGAACATCCTAGTGCCTATCTCAATAGGCTGGTGGAAGCTGGGGAGACCATTCTTGGATTTAAGAATTTGTCAGAACCTAATCTCCAAAAAATACAGAGGTAGTTCATCAAGGGGAGCCATTTACCAATTCGCATTGTCCTGCGTGGGAAGATCTATCTCTAGAGAACTTGAGAAAAACTGCTTCATATGTTCATAGTAGTGCCAATGAAAGGAATGAAAAAGGGGAGAAACAAACAGACAAAAGCAAAGCACTTCTTCCTCTTTTCCTCTAGCTTCTTTCAAATCACAGCTAAAATTCTGTCTTCTAAAACAGGCTTTCCCGATCCCAAATTTTTTCAAGTTTTTGTTGGTGTCTTCTAATTCTCACATCATCACAGTTATCCTCAATACTCTGCTCTCCTTCTTCCCTGGCATCCAATCTGTATAACAAATAATATTTTTAAAGAGTAAAAAATTAGCACAACAAATTGATACATTGAAAACGTATGAAAACATATGCAATGTACAATGCCTCTGGATCTCTCATCTCCACAAAGGGATGGGTTTGAAGTGTCTTTTCATCTCTCATCACTGAAGTTCTGTTTGAGCTTCATAATTTTGTTTTCATTCACATTGGTTTTTTGCTATTATTATTTCCATTCCCATTGTTGTATTTTTTATGTATGACATACTTTACTCTGCTTACTTCCCTCTCCATCTGTTCATGTATATCATTCCATGTTTCTCTGTATTCATAATATACATCATTTCTTCAGCACAGCACCATTCCATTTCTTTGATATAAAAAAATGTACTTAATCATTCCCCAATCAATATACATCTATTTTGTTTCTAACTCTTTGCTAACATAAAAAAAACCTCCTCTAAATAATTTGGTGTATATGAGGACTGTTTTCTTAATGATAATTTCTTTGGGATATAAATACAGTAATGGAGTCTTCAGATCAAAGAGAATGGACATACTCATCACTTTATTTTCATATTTCCAAATTTCTTTCCAAAATGGTTATACCAGTTCATAGCTCCATTAACAATGTACCAATGAGTCTCTCATTCAACAACCCTTACAATATTGACTCTTGCAATTGCTCCATCTACCATGAGAGCCATGAGCTGGGGTTGCCTAGTCTCTCTGCATGCCCTACATTCTCACAGTCCCTCTGCCATTTCGGCTCCTGTCCCTCTGTGGAAGCCAAGCTACTGCTGCTACTACTGTTCCTGCTGCCTCTCCCTTGCTGCCATTGCTATTTGCACCATCACACCCCTCCCTCCTGCCCCAGCCTCCCTACTGCTTTGGTGTGCTGGGAGGTCTGAGAGCTATTTTGAAGCTCCTTCTTGGTCCTGCATGGAGGGTGAAGTATAAATCTTCTTTCCCCACCCCCATAGGGTAGCTACTTGGCTGACCAACTCCATCCCCCTCGTAGTTTCCAAGCCAAAATTTAAGCTGACCCTGGGCTCCTGCATGAGAGAATTGCAACTGAAAGTTTTTCACAGGGAGTGGGTCTCCCCTGCCACACTTTCCACCCTATAACCCAACAGGGAAGGCAAGTAGAGAATTGGTGGATTTAAAGTCAGATTTTTTGGGAATAAGCCTCTGAAATTTTTTTCTTTTTCTCTTAACCCAAAATACCAAGAGAAGCCCATATTTAATATTCAAATACTCTTTTGTTCTCCCTGGAAGTTTTTCCCCTAGGAAGGAAGGGAAGGCACAATACTTTTCCAAGCCTCTTAGCAAACAACTGAAATGTTTTTTTTTTATCTTCAAGTCTGGGTCTTTTGTTTTCCCTGAAATTAAACAGCCACTGAGCTTATCTCAAGAATAATTCTGTTTTAAAGCTTGGTTGAAACTCTGAAGGAACAGTATGAGTTGAAAAAATTTACAAGCTCAGATTGAATCTGATTAATGCTGTTCCTAGGGGATCTTCTATGGATTGAATACTTTGCAGTTGATAGCTTCAGTAATCCTCAGATTCACAGGGGAGACACACCTCCCTACACCCGTGTCATTTTGGCCTGCCAGTCTCTGCTACATATCCAATATGAGATTTGTCCACATTATGCCCAGTGTGGGTATGGGGAACCACAGAGGTGTGACCAAAGGAATCTAAATAGATGATGATACTGGAGAAGGGAAGGAACCTTAAAGAGTCTGGAGATGAATTTTATGTCTTTTCAGACCTCATTGCTTTATTGATTGCTAACTGTTTTCAGCTTGTTCTCCTCTGAATAGTGACAAAGTCTATTAGAACTGAATAAATGGACTTTTGAATTCACTGCTTGTATCCAGTAATGCTTATTGTATTTGATGAGTGTTTGCTTTAAAATTCAATTTTGTTTTTTAAGTTCACACATTGATCTGATCTATACTATTCTATTACACTGAGTCATTCCCAGTTATTTTATTTTGACCATTAGCTATATGTTCTGTTACTTTGTCTTTATTTGTACCTCCCCTATAACTGTACTGGAGAAAACAGCATTGTAAAAGCCCATAGTCAACTTGCACAAACCCTTTTCAGTGGCAAAACCATAGGTCCTTATGGATGCTGGGTTTGTCAATAGATCCATTGAGGTCATGTGGCCTATATGGCCTTTTGTTCCTTTTTGCCATTATTAATTATCACATAGATGATGATGGATAGACTCCATCAAACTGGTCACAATATGTATACAACCTTTAGACAATTTAATGAGCTAAATATCTCGATTGATTTTAAGGGGTCTTCAGAAGTGATTTTCAGCTAACTAGTAGCATTACTATCTCTGACTGATCATTTGCCTGCCTTTGAGTTGTTTGTAACAAGAGGTAAGGGTCCATTTAGTAGTTGAAGTGAAGTGCGATAGCACTATTATAGTTCCAGACCTCTAAATGTATTAAAAATGTAATGGATGAGACATCTGAAGTGATTTTTCATTATTGTAGTACTCAGCTTCACATCGAAATGAATGGGACATATTGGAGATAGATCTTTTACACTGTTACAGTTGTCTCATATCAGAGGGAGAAAGGTTCCCAAAGGGCCTTAGTTACCCTTTGTTGGGTTATATTCCCATCCAGTAGATGGGAAGGGTTTTCCTGGGAAGTGTAATAGCTTCTGAATGGGTTTTTATATTTGTAATTCTTCAGCTTACTCTACCCTTCCACCAAAATGGCCTAAATTCTTGGTGACATTTTAGACCAAAAAGGTTTTTTCATCAGCAGTACAGAGTTTTTTGTTTTTTTGGTGGTTTCTCCTGTGAAATTTTGGAATGATGACAGTAATAGACTTTGTTAAAAATATCTCAGTCAAGGTTGAAAGATTTGCACATCAATAGAACTTTTAACACGTATCCATGAGCTTCAAAGTTTTTTTTAAAAAAACATTTCACATAGCAACTCATGTGAATTCTCTATGATAGTGGGTTTTGTTTGCTATTATCATTAACTGGACTATTATGATTTTGGGGGAATTTTTGTATTTCTTTGAATGTGCATTAGCTGCTGTAGTACTGTTTTATGAAGCTATTACTTGGTCAAAATCATTTGCATTCACACCGTTGATCATGGACAAGTTAAAAAGGAAATGGATCTCATTTTTGGGTGAGAAACTTTTGTATTCTACCTCTCATTGGCTGACATAATGTGTCAGTGATTATAAGCTATATGTTTTTTGTTTTTAAAACTTTTTTATTATTCATTTCCTTATATGTGCAATACAGTATTTTAGGGTGTTTTCTCTCATTTTCTGTACTTGAAGTACATGTTACCAGTATTAAGTGTTTTGGGGGGTTTTTTTGCACTAGGGTAAGTTTAAAATGTCCATTAGCCCTAATGTCAATGCATACACAAAAGCTTTAGACTATAGAAACAGTGCCATTGATTGTTTAAAAATTATGGGACTTTACTTAATGATTGTGTCTGAATCCCAGAGAAGGGAATACAAAAAGAGCCACCACTGAACAGTGCCAAGGAAGAACCAAAAGAACCTGCATAGTGCCAATCGAGCACACAAAGAGACCAACCAATGCAGGTGATGAGATTCCAAGATTCCAAGATGAGAGGATTTGAAATTGTTTGAGGTTCAAGGTTGTGACTATTTGATATATGTCAGACATAGGTCTTCCCCAAGCCACTTTCTACCAAGTACTGAAATTTGACTGCCATCCTGGGTCCCCTATCCCTGAGAGAAAAGGTAAAATCATACCAGGGAATGTTATTTCCCATTTGTTCCTAAAAATCAAGTCCCTTTTCTTTCTTTCATATTGTGGCAAACTTTCTGTAATCCTGACTGCTGATCAGGTAAGTGCATAATTGCTACTGAAAACTTATTGAACATAAATAACTTTAATAGGGCCCTGATTCAATGACCTGTTGTAGGTTTAATTTTCCTTAACTTAGACTTTTTACACATAAGATCTTGATATTTTATATTTCCTCCAGAAGTTACTTTTTCTCTTTTATTTGGACTTTTTGATGTTTTTTATTTTCTTTTGCCAATTGATTCATATACATCATAACTCAGCCACATATCCCTGTGTGATGCCTGTGTTTGTCAATATCATCCATGGGGTGGCGGGGGGTAATATTATTATCCTGCAATGCAAAGTTTAAGTTCTTTGAGAGTAATTTTAGGATAAGAAACTTGCTACCTCCCCAAAACCAGAATGTGAACTATTTGGAGAAGGTGCCATGAAGATGCCTGCAGAAACCATATGCTGCCACAGAAGATCCAGAGTAAACTTTGGGATATGGTGATTTGAACTGTGGGGGAAGGGGTTGAACACATTTGTTTTGAATGTACACTCTAATGTCAAAGGGGACTGCCCCCAAATTGGCTTTTTTTTAATATAGCAATTATTGGTTTTTGTTCTTTCTCTCTTTTAATTCCCTCTTATGCCCAAAAGTATTGTAATTTCTCTTTAGAAACTGCAATATTGTATGTACCTTTAGTTAAAAATCTTTAAAATTATATTTTTTATGTTTATATGATTCATGAGGAGATTGATCTCCCAAAGGAACACAAAGGGATGTGTAAATAGAATTTTGTACCCTTTTGTACATTTCCAGGAATCCCTTTCCCTTCATCCCCACTTTACGTTCTTATATTGTATCAACAAAGTTGTGTGTAACTCTGCCCTGCTCTCTCTCCCTCTTCCACATGTGTGGCTGGGAAATTCCTCTTTATAAGGCTATCATGTTCCTCTACTTTAAGTTATTATCAATAAATCTTATAAAAATATAATTCTGGATTAGTGGATATTAATTTTTAATCTTACACTATCAAAGAATTCCCTAAGAAAAAATCCCCAGGGAGAGATGCATTCATAAGCGAATTCTATCAAATGTTTAAAGAACAACTCATCCCAGTACTATATAAACTAATCGACAAAATAAACCAAAAAGGAGTCCTACCAAATTCCTTTTATGAAATAAATATGGAATTGATTCCAAAGCCAGGCACATCAAAAACAGAGAAAGAAAACTACAGACCAATCTACCAATCTCCTTAATGAACATAGATGCAAAAATCTCAAATAGAATACTAGCAAAAAGACTCCAGTAAGTGATCACAAGGATTATTCATTATGATCAGGTGGGATTTATACCAGGAATGCAAGAATGATTTAATATTAGAAAAACCATCCACATAATAGACCATATCAACAACAAAACCAACAGAAATCACATGATTATCTTTATGGATGCAGAAAAAGCTTTTGATAAAACAAAACACTAATTCCTATTGAAAATACCAGAAAGTATAGGAATAGAAGGGTCTTTCCTCAAAATAATAAACAGTATATAATTAAACCATCAGCAAGCATCATCTACAATGGGGATAAATTAGAAACCTTCCCAATAAGATCAGGAATGAAACAAGGATGTCCATTTTCACCTCTATTATTTAACATTGTACTAGAAACATGAGAAGTAGCAATCAAAGAAGAAAAAGAAATTGAAGGTATTAAAATAGGCAAAAAGGAGACCAAGCTATCCCTCTTTGCAGATGATATGATGGTCTACTTAAAGAATGCTAAAGAATCAATTAAAAAATTAGTGGAAATAATCAACAATTTTAGCAAAGTTGCAGTTTACAAAATAAATCCACATAAATCATCAGCATTTCTATATATTTCCAACAAATCAGAGTGGCAGGAGTTAAAAAGAGAAATTCCATTTAAAATCATTCATGATAATATAAAATATTTAGGAATCTATTTGCCAAGACAAATAGCAACTATAGGAACATAACTACAAAACACTTCACACACAATTAAAACTAGATCTAAATAATAGGAAAAACATTAATTGCCCTTTGGTAGGATGAACTAAACAATAAAAATAACAACCCTACCCAAATTAATTTACTTATTCAGTGCCATACCTATCAAACTACCAAGAAACATTTTTTACTGAAGTAGAAATAAATTATACCAAAGTTCATTTGGAAGATCAAGAATACCAAGGGAAATAATGAAAAAAATGAAGGACGGGCCTAGCCAGATCTCAAACTGTACTATAAAGAAGTGGTCATCAAAACAATATGGTGGGGGCAGCTGGGTAGCTCAGTGGAGTGAGAGTCAGGCCTAGAGACAGGAGGTCCTAGGTTCAAACCCGGCCTCAGCCACTTCCCAGCTGTGTGACCCTGGGCAAGTCACTTGACCCCCATTGCCCACCCTTACCAATCTTCCACCTATGAGACAATACACCAAAGTACAAGGGTTAAAAAAACAACAACAAAAAAAACCAATATGGTACTGGCTAAGAGACAGAAGGGAGGATCAGTGGAATAGATGGAGTAAATGACCTCAGCAAGATAGTGTGTGATAAACTCAAACATCCCAATTTGGGAGAAAAAACCCCACCATTTGACAAAAACCACTGGAAAAACCTGGAAAACAGCATGGGAAAAATTAGGTTTACATCAAAATCTCACACTCTACACCAAGATAAATTCAGAATGGGTGAATAACTTAAATAAAAAGAAGGAAACTATAAGTAAATTAGGTGAACATAGAATAGGTTGTCAGATCTATTAGAAAGGAAAGATTTTAAGACCAAGCAAGAGATAGAGAATATTAAAAATGTAAAATGAATAATTTTGATTATATTAAATTAAAAAGCTTTTGTACAAACCAAAACAATCCAACCAAAATTAGAAGTGAAGCCGCAAACTGGGAAAAAATCTTTAAAACAAAAACCTCTGACCAAGATCTAACTACATTTATATACATATATATACATATACATATATCTACGTATGTATGTATATGTATATATAAGGAGCTAAATCAATTGTACAAAAAAACAAACCATTCCCCAATTGATAGATGGGCAAGGGACATGAATAGGCAATTTTCAGATAAAGAAATCAAAACTATCAATAAGCACAAGAAAAAGTGTTCTAAATCTCTTATAATCAGAAAAATGCAAATCAAAACAACTCTGAGATACCCTTAACACCTAGCAGATTGGGTAATATGACAGCAAAGGAAAGTAATAAATGTTGGGGGAGATGTGGCAAAATTGGGACATTAATTCATAGCTGGTGCAATTGTGAATTGATCTGGAAGCCACTTTGGAACTATATCCTAAGGGCATTAAAAGACTGCCTGCCCTTTGATGCAGCCATACCACTGCTGGGTTTATACCTCAAAGAGATAATAAGAAAAAAGACTTATACAAAAATATTTATAGCCATGCTCTTTGTGATGGCAAAAAGAATACTATTGTGCTAAAAGAAATAATGAACTGGAGGAATTCTGTGTGAATTGGAATGACCTCCAGGAATTGATGCAGAGTGAAAGGAGGACAACCAGGAGAACCTTATACACAGAGTTGGATTCACTGTGGCACATTCAATTTAAGACATCTCCACTAGCAGCAATGCAATGATCCAAGATAATTCAGAGGGACTTATAAGAAAGAACACTATCCCCATCCAGAGAAAGAACTGTGGAAGTAGAAACACAAAAGATAAACAATTGCTTGATCACATGGTTCAATGGGGATATGATTGGGGATGTAGACTCTAAACAATCACCCTAGTGCAAATATTAATAATAAGGAAATAGGTCTTGATCAATGACATATGTAAAACCATGGGGAATTGTTTGTTGGCTCCTGGAAGGGTGGTAGAAGGGGAGGGAAAGAACATGATTCATGTAACCATGGAATAATATTCTTAATTAATTAATTAAATGAACTTAAATTCTTAAAAAATAAAGTTGTAAAGTTTAGGTTCGTATTTTCCTTCAATGAGAAACACACAGAGTTCAAATAGAGGGATGGAGTAGAATATATTATGCTTCAGCTCACTTTAAAAAAAGCAGGTGTAGCAATAGTTATCTCAGACAAGGTTAAAGCTGAAATAGATAAAGCTCAAGAGAGATAAAATAGGGACACTGCATTATGTTAAAAGATACTGTAGTTAATGAAGCATTCCCAAACTAAACAAAAATGCACTAAATTTTATATTATCTAAATTTTTAAAGGAAAAGATAAAGGGTTACAAATGGAAATAGATTTTTAGAAAGCTAATGTGATGGGAGATTTAAACCTTTCCTTCTCAGAACAGGATGAAACTAAGAAAAATATAAATAAGAAATGTTAAGGATATATCTGGAGAGAATTGTACAGGGGTAGAAAGGAGTATGCCTTTCTCTCAGTGGCACATGACACTTTTACAAAAATTAATGATATATTAAGGCACAAAAATTTATAATTAAATTCAGAAAAGTAGAGCTATTAAATGTACCCTTTCCAGATTGTAATGCAGTAAAAATATATATTCAACAAGGGACCATGGACTCACATAACAAAAAATAATTGAAGACTAAATAACTTAATCTTAAAGAATGAGTGTGTTAAAAACCAAGTAGTAAAAACAATAAACAATTTTATTAAGGGAAGTTATAATAATGAGAAAACATGCCAAGACTTATGAGATATAGCAAAAGCTGTAATTAGAGGAACGTTTATATCTCTAAATGCTTATATCAATAAAATGGAGAAAGAACAGATCAAATAGTTGAACAAACAATTTTAAAAATTATAAAAGGAATAAATTAAAAATCCCAAATTAAATGCTAAACTGGCAATCCAAAAAAAGATGAGATTAACAAAATTGAATGTAATAAAACCATTGAATTAATAAATAAAGCTAAGAATTGGTTTTACTAAAAACTCCAAAAATAGAAATCATTGGCTAATATTTAAAATAAATAGAAAAAATCCATTTGTCTCTCATATTTTTTTCAAGTTAAAATTTTCCCCTCTTCTGCTGTACATGCAGTACTGTGATCTGTCAGTTACTATCTTAATCTTTCTTTAGATTATAATATTCCTATTTGTTATCCTTTCCCTTTAGGATTTTGCTTATTATGTTTTTTCTCATATGTTTTTACCTTTTTTTATTCTTTCCACTTCTCCTCCCTTTTTTTCCCTCTTAATCAATTATATTACTCATTCTTCTTTTCTTCTACAACTAATCCTGCTCAGGTATTTTTTTTTAATTTCATTTTTGTACCCCTTTCCAAGAGAATTTCTCTCACTATCTTCATCTTCCATCCTCTCTTTCGACTCTAGACTCTCATTTCAAGTTTTACTTGTGCTTGGGTAACTCGTTGTTATAAGAAAGCTTTTTAAGTTACCAATTTGCTCTAAGGAGTAAACAAACAACAAGTCCAATAGTCTTTTTTTAATTTATTTTTCAAATAAGTAGAATTTTTATATCCCTCTTGATTCCTTCTCTGAAAAAAAATAAGGAAAACCAAAACCATTGTAACAAATACATATAATTAGAACAAATTTCCACATTGTTCATGTCATATGTTTATATATATATATATATATATATATATATATAATTCTGCATCTTGATTCCAACATTTCTTTTTCAGGAGGTAGTTGTATACTTCAACATAGATCCTCTGAAATCATAGTTGAATCTCATTGAAGAGATTTCTTATACCATTAAATATTATTCATTGTTTTATAGTATTGTTTTTAACCAAGCTCCTGCTTCTCAATTTTCTTCATTTAAGTGGCAAAGTAAGTAAAGTTCTGTTCTTAGAATGAGATCTGAATTCAAGTCCCGCCTCAAACACTTACTAGATATGTGATCTCAGACAAGTCACTTAGTCACTCTAAGTCTCACTATCCTTAATTGTATAATGAAGATAATAACTCCTACTTCACAGGATTATTATAAGATTCTAAGAATCAAATGAGATAATATGTAAATCACTTTGCAAACCATTAAGTGTTATATAAATTCTATTATCACCATCATAGCTAGTCAGCAAATAGTCATAATTGTGCTAACAATTCTTAACATAATACTTTGCTGATTTACTAATAACACATGACATATCACATATCAAAATGATTTCAACCTAGAAAAGTAATAAATTGTACTTATGGTTAATTTTTTATTCTCCTAAAGATGGCAGAAAAAGGATGGAAATCAGTCTGTATATAAGAGAATAGCTTGATCCTGAATAGTGAGACTATTTTCTTTTTTGGTCATAGTCGAGGTAAGAGAAGAAAGAAGAAGGAGATAGGAGGAGGGAATGAAAAGATAATATTGAACTATGGAGAGAAAACAAGTTCCCTCAAATCCAATTCTTTTGCTATTTTCTAGACCAAGAAAACAATTACAAACTATGACTGGTAAAATCAAAAGCAATTATTTGAGAATTAGAGACCAAAATAATTGAGGACGGTCAGTTAATATTTAGCTGCCCTTAATGAATAAAAGTTACCAAGTCTAAATGATCTGGATCCCAGTAAATTAAAAGTTGAAGTAAATATGTGCATGTTGAACCATAAGTATTTGTAAAGTGGTTAGCACAGTGCCTGGCACATAGTAGGTATTAAATACATACTTGTTTCCTTCCTCCCTTCCTTTCTCCTTTGAGTAGAATAATAGATATTGAAAAAGAGATCAGGAAAACATTCTGACTGGACTGAGTTTTCTCCTGCTAAAAGGATCAGTCTATATAAATTCAAAATTGACTCCTGACATTAAAAAGCAGCAGTGTAACACTTCCCCAATATTCGTTAAATCTGGAAGAATGCTCAGAATGCCTAAGATGTAATTTCTTCAACTGTATATTAAGAAGATAAACACACATGAGAAAATCTAAGAGCTACATGGGGGTAAGACAGTGGATGGCATCTAGGTAAAGTTCCACAGAGGCAAAAATAAAAGTAATGTTGTCACCAGAGGATTCTACAAATTTTCAGAAAAGAAAGATGAAATAAATGAGGATTTTGAGACCCATATCATGAGCTTGGCACAAAGACAATGATGAATAACTTGAATTGCATAGCCATCTGCCAAAAGCAAAGCAAATAAGAATTCCCCGAATTTTCTTAAAGATAATTTCACTATAGGATCATAGATTTAGAAATTGAAGAGATACTTACAATCATCTAGTTCATTACCTTATTTTAAAGAACAAGCTATGAAGCCCAAAGGGGTAAATGACTTTCCCAAGATTTTGCATATAAGCAGTAGAATTAGGATTTGAACTCAGATCATCTGATATAAAATTCAGCCTTCTTTATGACCCAACAGACAGCACATTTTATAGCATGCACAATGAAAGAAAAACTGATATTGTAGTCCTAATCCTCCCAAGAAGGAGATACTTGTTTTGGGACAAGAAAAAATGAGAACCTTAGGACCTAGGATAAAAAGGGACCAACAACTCCATTTTAGGATTTGAGATAAAAATGAAAAGTAACATCGGGTCTCTACTCCATCGTTAATCTAGGCTAGCATAGATTTTTGATTAGCAAATTTTCAAAGGTTTAAAAAAATGAAAAGCAGAATTTTCCCCTATGTTACAGAGAAAAGGATGAGGAAGGGGAGGAAAATTTCAAAATTTCATAGAATAAGGGTTCATGAAATCAAGAGTATAAAAATATAGAGCACTGGTTCCCAAACTTTTTTAGCCTATCACCCCTTTTCCAGAAAAAATATTACTTAGCCCCCTGGAAATTAATTTTTTATATTTTCATAGCAATTCATAAGAAAGATAAATGGCCATCACCTCTCCCCCTGGATCACTGCAGCACTCACCAGAGGGCGGTAGCACCCATGGGAATCACTGATAATAGAGGAAGGACTAAGAGTCTCACAAACCCTACCTTTATATGAACTAGGAAAAGAAAGGTTAAACACACAACACACATACAAAGAAAATGATTTATAATTATGTTAAACTCGACAGAAAAAAAGGAAAGGGAACAAAATGGTATTAAAGAGATGGGTAACGGAGAGTAGTTTTTTTTCATTCAAAAATATTCATTTTCCTAATTACACATAATAATTTTCAACAAACATTTTCCAAAATTATAAGATCTAAATCAACTCCTTCTCTTCCTTCTGTCTAACTTCTTGGAAATAGAAAGCAATTTGATCTGGGTTATACATGTATTGTAATGCAAAACATATTTGTTCTTCTTGTAAGAAAATATTCATAAAAAACCAAAACCACAAAATAAAACCATGAGCTAATGTGAAAGATAGTATGCATTGACCTGTATCAGACTCCAACTGTTCTTTTAGGGAGAGTAATTATAAGCAAAATAATCATCAGATGGAAGAGTATGAAGGGGATATTAAAAGTCAAGAAAGTATGAATAAAAGCCTATAATATGAGATGGGATAAGGGAAATGAAAGGCCCTGGAGAAGAATCTATTGTGTTAAGATAAACTCCAAAAATCAAGAGTAGCAATCACAATTTCATAAAAAGACTAGAATAAAAATAGACATGATAAAAAGAAAAAAGTACAGAAATTACATGGTGCCTAAATAAACTATAGATAAAGAATCAATATCAAAATTTAATTTGTATGCATAAAACAGAAGAGTATCCAAATATTTAACTGAAAGTTAGCCAAACTTCAGGGGGAAATGGAGAGAAAATTTATAAAAGCAAGTAATCCCAGTATACTCCCATTCAGCCATGCTCTAATCTAGCAAAAGGTAAATGTCAGAAGTATTGTTAAAGGCCTGAAGAGAATTTTCAGAAAATTAGATATGATGAAACTAGTTTTTATTGAATGCCAAGAGAAAAGATATTACATATTTCTCAACTATATGCAGTTTTACAAAAATCAATCATGAATTGAAGTTAAACAATCTCAGAAACAATGAGTTTCTAACTGAAAAGCAGATAAACTAAAAAAAATCATTTGCCAACCAAAGTGAAAACAAACAAATATAAAGGACCTTTTAGAAATGAATAAAAATTAATTGGGGATTAAATAACTTAAGCATAAAAATTTAAAAATCAAAGAGCAAGTCATAAAAATAATTTTTTAAAATTTCATCAAAGAAAATAATAGCAATGAGACAACGTAATAAGCATCAGGGTCATAAACAAATTAGGGGAGCTTGAAATCATTCATCTGCCAGGTCTTTAGATAAAGGAAGAATTTATGACCAGATAAGAACACTACAAAATACAAAATAGATAGCTTTCACTACATTAAATTAAAAAGTTTTGCACAAACAAAACCAATGTAGCCAACATTAGAAAGGAAACAAAACAAAAAATTCTTATACCAAGTATCTCTGACAAGAGTCTCATTTCTCAAATATGTATAGAATTAAATCAAATGCATAAGAATTCAAGTATGGGGCAGCTGGGTAGCTCAGTGAATTGAGAGCCAGGCCTAGAGGCAGAAGATCCTAAGTTCAAATCTGGCTTCAGACACTTCCCAACTGTGCGACCCTGAGCAAGTTACTTAACCCCCATTACCTACCCCTTACCACTCGTCTGCCTTGGAACCAATATACTGTATTGATTCCAAGACGGAAGGTAAGGATTTAAAAAAAAAATTCAAGTCATTTCTGAATTGATAAATGAACAAAGGATATAAACAAGAAGTTCTCAAATGAAATCAGTCATATGGATAAATGCTCCAAATCACTAGTAATCAGAGGAATGCAAATTAAAACATCTCCAAGGTACCATTTCACATGTATCAGACTGGCTAATATAACAAAAAAGGGAAATGATAAATGTTGGAGTGGATATGATGATATTGGGACACTGATGCTGGTGGAGCTGTGAACTGATATAAATATTCTGGAAAACAATTTGGAACCATGCCAAAGGACCATAAAACTGCATACCCTTTTACCTAGCAAAACCACTACTATGTCTGTATCTCAAAGTAATCAAAGAAAGGAGGAAAAAAAGCTATTTATATAAAAATATTTATAGTAACTCTCTTTGTGGTGGAAAACAATTGGAAACTGAAGGAATACCCATCAATTGAAGAATGGCTAAAGAAGTTGTGGTACATTATTTTAATGGAATACAATTGTGCCATAAGAAATTTCTTTTAATCAAATCTATTTTTACTTTAGCTTTGTCTGAAATCATGATTACTACTCCTACCTTATTTGTCTCAGTTGAAACCTAAAAGATTCTGCTCAAGCCTCTTACCTTTACCCTGTATGTGTCTACCTGCCTCAAGTGTGTTTCTTGTAAACAACATATAGTAGGATTATGGTTTTTAATCCATTCTGCTATCTGCTTCCATTTTGTGGGTAAGTTCATCCCATTTATATTCACAGTTATGATTACCAATTACCCATTCCCCTCCATTTTGACTTCCTCCCTTATTTCTGTGCTGTTCCCTTTCACTCTTTCTCTCCTCTCCAGTGTTTTTATTTTAATCAGTTCCCCCTTCCCCCTCCTTTTTATTATTCCCCTTCCCACCACATTCCTTCTTATTCCCCTCTTACTATAGGGGATATTTTGATCACCCCCCAGCTTTTCCCTACCTTGTATTACTCCCCTCCCTACCACCCAATTCTTATTCCCCTTCTACTTCTCCATAAGGTAAGATACAATTCTATACCCCAATGAATCTGACTGTTCTTCCCTCTCTGAGCCAATTCCAATGAGCGTAAGTTTTAAGTATTATCCTTCACCATCCTCTTTCTCCCTTCCATTATATTAGACTTCGTCCTCCCTCCCCATGCTTCTTTATGTGACATAATTTGCCCCACTTTACTTCTCTTTTCCAATTTTTCTTCGTATTAAACTCTTTTTCACCCCTAGTTTTATTTTTTTGACATATTATCCTAAATGGCCTAATACCTCACCCTCTATGTTTACTTCTTCTGACTACTATAATAATGATAACAATTTGTAAGGGTTACAGATATCATCTTTCCATATAGGAATATAAATCATTTGGCCTTATTAAAGCCCTTAAATTTTGTTTTCCTTATTTCCCTTTTCTGCTTCTCCTGAATTTGGGGATGAAATTTTCTGTTTAAGTCTGGTCTTTTCTTGAGAAATGCTTAGAAATCTTCTATTTATTAAATGATCAAACTTTCCTCTGTAAGAATATAGTTAGTTTTGCTGGGTAATTGATTCCTGGTTATAGACCCAGTTCCTTTGCCTTCTGGAATATCATATTCCAAGGCTTCTGGTCCTTTATTTTGAAGATTTCCAGATCCTGTGTAATCCTAACTGAGGCTCCACGATGTCTGAATTGTTTCTTTCTAGATCCTTGTAACATTTTCTCCTTGGTCTGGGAACCTGAATTTGGCTTTAACATTCTTGGGAATTGTCATTTGGGGATTTAATACAGGAGTTGATCTATGGCTTCTTTCAATCTCTATTTTACACTCTTGTTCAAGAACATTAGGGCAGTTTTTTTAGATAATTTCCTGTAGTATGATGTTTATGCTTTGTTTTTAGTCATGACTTTTGGGTAGTCCAATAATTCTTAAATTGTCTCTCTTGGTTCTATTTTCTAGGTCAGTTGTTTTTACAATGAAATATTTCATATTTTCTTCTATTTTTTCATTCTTTTGATTTCATTTCGTGATGTCTTGGGAAGCTTCTATTTGCCCAATTCTAATTTTTAAAGACTGAATTTCTTCCATGACCTTTTGATCCTCCCTTTCCATTTGATGCATTTTTCTTTTAAAGGTATTCTTTTTTTCCATTGAACTTTTTTGCCTTTTGTTCTAGTAAGTTAATTCTACCTTTTAAGAAACTATTTTCTTCCTGTAATTCATATACCTTCTTTCCCAGATGACCTATTTTGCTTTTTAAGCTGTTGTTTTCTTTTTCCCAACTTTCTTCAACCTATCTTATTTGATTTATTAATTTCTTTTTAAACTCTTCCAGAGCCTGAGTCCAATTCCAGTTTCTTTTGAGGTTTGGCTTGAAGATTCTTTGGCTTGTCAATCTCTGTTGGTTCTGTTCTTTGGTCTTTAACCTTATAGAAACTTTTGATCTTTACCTTCTTTTTTTGGTTTACCTTCTGTTGTTTACACATTTTCTCTCTTTTTCTTCCCCCCAGTGAAGTTTAAATTAGTCCCTCTGCTGGTTTACTGGGGCTGCTCTGCCATGAGGCAAAATCTTCAATCCTCACTTTTCTGTTGGTATACTGGATTAGGCTAATTAAGCTATACCCTGGAGTCAAATCTTCACCATAGGGAGCATAAAAGCCAAGGGGCCCAGGTATATGGCCCCTGTTCCTCCCAGATAGCTACTGTCAGAGATCAGGATCTCAAGTGGTGTGTCTGAGGTGCTCCTTTGCAGTTGCAGCCCCAACTCCAGGATCCCAAAGTCAGCCTATGTCTAATCACAAGTCTTAGCAAGGTAGGTGGGGAGGTGGGGGAAGGGGGTCAGCCAGCTCAGTCTTGTTTACACTCTCCCCTTTGTACCAAGGAAATCAACTCTCTCTGCCTACCTTTCAAGTTGAGTTCAGCAGGAGAACCCCATGATCTGTCCTGTTGTTAGGTTTGGATTCCCTTCTTTTAGCTACTCCCTGAAATCACTCTATTCCTAACTTATTCCTACAAATCTAAGATAACTCCAAGGAAAATTATAAGGCATATAAATGAAATATTAGGGTGATATACTGTGGGTTACTTTGCTTCATGACTGCAAAGCACCTCAGTTGTTCACCTTAAAAGGAGGGTCAATTTTTGGACCTCCTCCACTTGGCTCAGTGCATACAAACTGCCTTGGAGAGTATTTTCTCTATAAAAATATGTTTATAATTTAAAAGATATGAATATAAAGATTATAAACAAGGAAACCTTAAAACTAAAAGGGAAACTAAATATCCACCTACTCGTCTACATTTGCCGGAAGGCAAAGTCTTCAGGTCTTGATGCTACACTGAATTCCTTATCTCTACCTAAAAAACCCCAAAAAAACCCATAAAATGCTCTCTGGCTAAATCTAACTAAATCCTTATATAATGGAATAAATTATTTATAGTAAAATATGTCTCTAAGTAAACAGAGTCAGTTAGCCCTATGTATCAGAGGCTAATTGACCAGAGTGTAACTCTGAGATGACTCTCAGAACTCAGGCAAGAAGACCTTCTGGCTTTCTCCTCTCATAAACAGCTCTCAAACAGCAGATCTGACCAGTTCTTCACCTCTATGTAATTCCACAGTAAGGAAAGTAAAAAGCCTTCAGGATGGTTTTTGAGTTCTCTTTCTTTCCTATCACAGCAGATCTAATTCAGAGAGCAAAAACTGAGCTAGCCTGTCCCTTCAGAAGTCAGGGACAAACAGTTAAACTCTGCCTGCTCTCTTCTCTTCAAAGTTCCAAGCTCACAAACAGAACTCTCTCTCTTGCCTCATTCACTCTGCAGTTTCAGAGACACTTTTCCAAAATTCCTTATCTTATGAAATCTAATCAATATCTATTTTCTATTTCATTCCTATACAAAGGACTCATGGTGAAAAAAAGTCTATCCACCACCACAGATGGAATCTGAATGCAGATTAAAGCCTACAATTTTTCACTCTGTTACTTTCATGAGTTTTTTTTTGTATAAATGATATATGCTTTTTACACAACATGGCAAACATGTAAATATGTATTTAATGATAGAACATGTATAATCTATATCATATTACCTGCCATCTCTGGAAAATGAGAGAATGGAGAGGGAGGGAGAGAACATAAATCATAAAATGTCATAAAATGATCATTAAAATTGTATACATATGTAATTAGGAAAAATATAATAAAATTATTGTTAAAACTTATGGGACCTAGTTTTAAAACAGGTCTGAGGGTGATGCTTTTGTCAACAAAAGAGGGAAAAAGCAAATCAGCAAATTTCCACACAACTAAAAAAATAGAACAAGTAAATATAATGATAACTAAATATTTAATTTAAAATTTTAAAAATCAAAGAAGAAACTAGCAAAGTTTTAAGCAAAATATTGAGCAAATAAAACTAGGAGCTATATTTTTGGGAAAAGAACTAAAAAAGTCAGCTAATCAGAAAAAAAGAGGAGATAAATGTTCAGTGTCAAGCCTGAAAAAGAATTCAGAATTAAATATGAAATATAGGGAATCCTCTTAAACTATTTTGCCTAATTGTATGCCAGCAAAAATGGTAACTTGGAAGAAAGAGATGAATATTTGGGAAAATGTTAAATATTTCTATAAATTGAATAAGAAATGGAAATCTAAAGGAATGCATTTACAGAAAAAAATGAACAATCCATAAATGAACTTTCAAAGGGAAAAAATGTGAACAAAATCTCAGGACCAGATTGACTTAAAAGTAAATTTTATTAAATATTTAAAGAAATGTTAATTTTAATGTTATATAATTAATTGCAAAACTAAGGAAAAATTAATCCTACCAAATTTATTCTATGAGCCAAATGTTATTTTGACACCAAAACCAGAGAAAAGAAGTGGAAAACAAATTCTAGATTGATATCCCTAATATACATTAACACAAACATAGTAAATAAAATAATAGCAAAAAGATAGCAATGAGTTATTAACAGGTTATATACTTTTGACTAGATTTATTTTAACATACAAGAAATCCGGGAATAAATATAAATAAATAAATAAATAAATAAATGAAATCATTTTGATTATAAAAAATGTTTTAACATTTTTGCACACATGTACCTAAAAATGCAGTAAAACTTAGTGCACTGGGTAAAACGGAAAATATTTAGGAAGCATATCCCGAGAAGAATTAAGCTATACATAACATTTTACCCAGTGCACTATAAGGTGTGAGCTTCCACATCATACCACTAGGGATTTCATCATACTGCCATTGTACTACAAGTTCACATCAACCTTGGTGCTCACATCAGTATCTTATTTGATTTTAAGACAGAGTGAGTATCTTCTCTCAAACTCTCCCTACAAGGAGGATTCACAGGACAGCCACCTCTTCATTTTACACCTGGTAACACTTCTCTGTGTGCCCCCATGTCTTCCCTTCCCCTCCTCCTTTTCAGCTTCTTTTTGGGTTGTTTTCCCCCGTTATGTTGTAAATTCTTTAAGGGCAAGAACTGTCTTTCTCTTCTGTGCTGTTTTTCTGTCCCCAGGGCTTAATGACCAAGAAGTCAAGTCAACAAGCATTTATTAAGCATTTTCTCTGGACCAGGTTCAATTCTAAGTGCTGGAAACAAAGAGAAAAAAAGCAAAAAATACATTTTTTACCCACATGGAGTTTGAATTCTAATGGAGGAGATAGCATATAAACACATAAAAGATATTTTCAGTATAAATGAAAGGAAATCTGACCTAAAAATAAAATAGTCATCAATAGAATTTTTCTCTAGTTGGAAGAAGTAAGGGAAAGGTGGAGATGATCAGGACTAACCCTAAGTAGGCAAGATTTGTTCTTAGCTTCTTCTCACCACCACCACCACCCTTTTTTAATGTCAGGTGTGTGCTTTCTTGTTCTTCTCCCAATTCCCCACATGAGTAGATCTCTGGATTGTAACATTTATTTGTCAAACAATTGCTGATAGAATTTTTTCTCTGGAGATAGAATGATCTCATCATTGTAATTGGGGAGATTATTTGGGTAGAGAAGCTTGCCCTACATTCCACCAATATCAATATACTACCAGTGAACTATTCTGTGAAAACACATGACACAGTTTCTGTAGGGAAGACATTGAGGAAAAGAGAGACTCATCAGATTTGCTTTCTTCAAAGCAAATTGCCAGGAACATATTTTTTATTGTAAAGATATTTTATTTTACCAATTACATGTAATGATGAAGTTCTAGATAAGTTTTCTGAAGTTGAATAATTCAAATTATCTACCTTCCCTTCCTATTCCCAGAGCTGTCATGCAAACCATATTTCTATATTGTTAATTTTTGTAAGAGGATAATCACATTAAGCCAAAGATGCAGAAATATCTGTAAATGTGAAGTGGAAAGAGCATTTGATTTTGGTTAAAGGACATAAATTCAAATCCAGTAACTTCATGGCCATGGGCAAGTAAGTTACTTAACCTATTTGAACCTCAGTTTCTTCATCTGAAAAACAGGGATAATAAATTTTTGTACTACCTGACAACATTACAGAAAGTCACTGTGAATGACAGTCCTTCTAAGCCTTAAAGTATTATGGAAATGTGATTTGTCTTTGTCGTTATTTCATCCTGCTTAATAAGTTCTTGATAATTTATGTGTAAATTGGATCATTCTTTGGACAATGCTTCTTAACCTTTTTTCTGTATCAAGGAATCTTTTGGCAGTCTAATGAATTTTATTGCTCCCTTCTTCAAATAATGTCCTTACATGCTTAAAACACATGTAAAGATGGGAGATGGAACAAACAGGAATACAAAGGAAACCAATTACAATGAGATATAGTTATCAAAATAATTTTTAAAAATAAATACCCATATCACAAGTCAAGAACTCCTGAATCTTGCTATGTAAAGGAATAATATAGTGAAGTATTTTGTAAAGAAGCTTCTAGAAATTCAAATAATTACTACTATGTAGTACACATTTATTACATTCTAAGCTCTTGTTTTCATATATTAGATTTATTTAAAGTGGGCACCTACCTGTAATCTGTGTTTTTATAGAGCAAAGAGGAATTTGGTTTTTAATTTCAAGAGATGAGCCTACATACTTAATGGCAAACACATTAAATGAATCTCTTTGAGAATGTTGAAAAAATATTTAATCAGCATTTGAGAGCATTTATTGGGCCATTAAAGCAGTTGGGGAAATGTGAGCAATTCTCATCAACCACGCTTCATTTAATTTGTAATTGGACACTTGAGCACCTTATTTTCTGATGATCTAAATCATCTGGAGTTACCTGAAAAAGGTCTACAATTGGATATATTTAAAGTGTGCAGTATCCCTAGTTTTCCAATAGAGGGCAAAGACAAGTTCAAAAACTTGAAACAATGCAGTGACCATGTTATCAATTTAATTCAGATGGAAAATTTCACTCCATTCTTCTGCTAAAAATGTTATTACTAATGACTTAATGGATTATACCTACATGGATTCTGAGAAGTCAGCAACACACTTCACTAGACAATTTCTGTGACAAGGGCAAGAGTGTTTGAAGGTACAGGGACTGTTTAAAATTCCACCCCCACAGAATCTACACTCCGTGGCAAAATAGTAGGAATAATAGTTTTTTCGTGATTCAGTGGATAGGCAGCCATTACCAGCAGTGGAATTTCTCTTCCTAGGATATATAAATGCATGGGGAAAGTGCATGTCTGGGAGAATGGATAAATGAAAGACATAAGTAAATAAATAATTCCAAATGGAATAACTATGAAGTCTGAATGGAAATTTTCACCGAGTTTTATAGAGATTTTCATTAAATTTGTCATATAGTCATATAAAAACACATGTGTAGATAACCTGCATATACATATATATGCTTGAATACATATACTTGTGTTTGCATGTATTATATAACAACAAATTACTGGGTAGGTAGTAGAAAAATGAATAAGGGAGGTAAAGAATGCAGAGGTTGGGAAAGCAATAAAGGAAAGGAGAAGGGAAGTAGACAGTTATTAAGAGGAAGGAAGAAATTCAATCAGTATCACATTTCCAGTTTATATTGGTAGTATGTAAAAGAGGGTGTATGGATTAGTATATCTAGAGCTGGAAACTAAAGGATCACAATGGTATTTTAATCACTATATCTAATTAAAGGGAGGCACTTTCAAAGAAGAATTAGGATACAAAAGGTGAACAACTGGATAAAAAGATTGGTGTCATAGGATAGATTTAGTTTCCTGAACCATTTCTTAGAATATAGGAATGATCAGGTCTTGTTAAGAGATAAGAAAATGAAAAAGAATGCATTAATTAGGAAATTTGCTAAACAGATCAAGAGGACACTCAGTAGTAGGGCAATGCAATGTCTTCGCCCCTTATTAGGCCATGCAACCATACCTATTATGAGTATTATGTTCAGTCTGGAGACCACATTTTAGCAAGAACTTTAGCAAGATTTTCTAGTAAGTCTGGAAAAGAATGACGAGGACAGTAAGGGGACTCAGTACACCATCATATCATAATGGGTTAAAGGAATTAGGGACATTTATCTTGAAGAAGAGAAATTTCAGAGGCAACATGACAATAATCTTCAAATATCTGAAGGAGATTATAATTTGAGTCACAAGATTTAGAGTCGGATGAAATCTTAGTGGCCATCTAATACAACCCCTAATTATATGGATAAGGAAATGGAGACCAAGAAACATGAAGAAAGATTGTTCTCTTTCACATAGACAATGAGTAGACAGGCCAAAAATCAAGTGCAAATTAAAATATACCCACCATTCTTTATTTCCTCTGTAAACTTTTCTCTAGAGTAAGTAATCATTCAGAACATAGATAGAGTGGAAATATATATTATATGATATTATATGTACAACCTATATAACATTACCTACCTTCTTGGGGAGAGGCAAAAGGTGGGGAGGAGAGAGAGAAGACATGAATTACAAATATCAGAATGTTAACAAATCTAGAAAAAAATTCAAATTTATTACAATTTTGAAAAATTCTCAATTACATTTTAATCTCATTCACATTAGGAATATTATGGGCATAGAACCTTGAGTTTAACACCTTGGGTCTAAAACATATATATGGAAGTCAGATTGGAGAAGGGAAATAAAGAAGACAGGAACTGTTAATAGGATATTAAAATACTCTGAAAGGGGAGGGAGTGACAATAAGGGAGTAGGGCTGGGGTTTATAGCTGGGTCCATAAATATTGTTTTAATCCTATACATTTTGTTTCATGTATTTAAAAACACTGTTCTAGAAAGTGAGTCATGGGCTTCACCAGACTGCCAAAGGGGTTCATGACACCAAAATAAAAATAAGAACTTCTTGATTAGGGCACGGGCATTTGGGATAGGAAAACAAAATGTGAATGATGTTAGAATGTTGGAATGGAGGTAGAATACATGGAACTGATAACTGACTGGCTATTAGTGGTAGATAAGAGAAAGGAATTTTAAGAAAAAAGAGTTAGTTTTTAAAAGTAGGAGATTTAGGAAATAGTGGTATCATTGAAAGAAATATTGAAGAGGGCGAGATGAAGGAGGAGGAAAAGAAAAAGACACAGAAGAAGGAGGGTGTTAAAAATTGTATCTTGTTCTGGTCTCCCAGACTATCACTTAGTATAATAAGTAAGTTTATAAGTGGACAATAAAGGGGCAATTGAAGGAAGTATGATTGCAGTGAGGAAGCTAGAAACCATATAAACCATACATACAAATCATATCAAAGATCAAAGGAGGATCATGTACAAACTCTATTGTATTTTGACCCAAATTAACAGCCTAGTAAAATGTATTGAATCAGAGAAGACAAATAGGAAGATGTCAGGACCTTTTGGTCAGATGATATGTAAATTTTGGACAAATTCTAAACAACCACAGTTAGGAGCAAAACTTTTTTTATTTATAATCTTGTTTGATTTGGATACATTAATGAACTAACCCCAAGGTGACACCAATAAGAGTAGGTCTCTTCCCATCCAAGAAAAAAATACTCTCTAAAAATGAGACCCTAAACTCTTGTCTCCCAAGCACTCTTCTATGTTCACCTCAGTCCATGCTGCCAAAGGCTCCTAACTCAAAGCCATGGTTATGTGAACGAGTATATGTACCTCCCTCTGTCCATTCTCTTTCTCATGTTACCACTCTTCCTTCACCTTCACCACTCCATCTCCTGTCCCCACACTGTCTGCCTCTCTACCCCTTTTTACCCTTTGTTTTTGTGCTTTCTGTACCATTACCCCCTCTAAACTTAAATTCAATTAAAGCCTGATTATAGTCATTTCCTACAGCTATCATCATCTCTCCAAGCAAGTACTCAAAGAACCTGATATGCCTGCCACCATTTCATAATTTCATGAATTAATTATCAGTTCAAGGAGGAAGATGAGGAACAGATTTTAAGAGGAAAAGGCAATCATCTCATTTGAGAAATATTTGAGATGTTGTTGTTATGCTCAAGTAGAAATTTCTGTTAGGATCATGGTCTAGATTTCAGATGAGAGGTTATGGCCAGTGATACAGATACATACTCTGCATGTCTGTAGGTATATATAGAACAGAATGGCATCTAAGTAGGTAAAGAAAAACAATCCAATTACAAGGAAAAATAGACATTAAAATAAGAGTACTTCCTTTCCAACCTATATAATTCTAGCAAGATGATAAATAAAAAAGAAGTGGAAATCTGACTAAATTTTAGAAAATTTATATGATAACTATCTGGCATTACTGAATGAGTAAAAAAGGATTGTATGTATTTCTAATCTATTCATGGAATCTTAAACGAATTAAGCATGTATAAGGACATAAAAATTAGTTGTTTCATTTTTCTGACTCTTTTTGACACCATTTGGGATTTTCTTGGCAAAGATACTGAAATGATTTACAATTTCCTTCTCCAGCTCATTTTGCAGATAAGGAAAACAAGTCAAATAAGACTGACTTGCTCAGGGTCACACAACCAGTAAGTATCATGAGCCAGATTGGAACTCATAAAAATAAGTCTTCCTGACCCCAGGCCTGACACTCTATCCACTATACCACCTACCTGCCCAAAAACATTAGAATCAGAGCAAAAGTATTGATTTTTAAATGGTTTACTTACTGCAATACAATAAAGATGATATTCAATAGAGGGCATTTGAAGAAAATAGTAATGTCAATTAGATGGAATATTAATATTTTAATTACTAAATAATTGAGGAGTATTGAAAATGTATTGGGTCATAAAACAAAGTATACATACAATGAATAATATCACAAAAGAAACTGACAAATACAGAGAAATTAATGATCATAATAACCTATTGTTCTATAAACCCAAAGATCTATTTGACAAAACTTGATAGGAAAATTGTCAAACACTCTGGCAAGAACTAGGAATAGTCCAATATCTCACACTACAAAACACGATAAAGTAAAAATGGATACTTGATCTAGAAATGAAGGAGGATACCATAAATAAATCAGAGGAATGTATACAAGTTTCCCTGTCAGATAGTGGAAATAATTATGACAAAACAAAATAGAGAGTTCATTATAAACATGAAACAGATAATGTTAGTTTTAATTAAATTTAAACGTTTCTATGCAGACAAAGCCAAGATTAAAATGGGAACAACAAATTGGAAAAAAATCTTTCCAGCAAGTGTCTCAGACAAAGGCCATATTTTCCAATATGTGGAGAACTGAACCAAATTTGTAGAAATAAAAAGAATACCCTAACTGATAAATTTTTAATGCATATGAATAGATAATTCTGTGAAGAAATTAAAACTATCTTTAATCATATGAAGAAATCTCCCAAATCACTAGTGGTTAGAGAAATGCTAGCTGAAATACCACCTCACACTTTTCAGAGTGGCTAATATGACTAAAAAGGAAAATGATTAATGTTAGAGGAGATGTGGAAATTTGGGACATAAATGCACTGTTGATGGAATTATAAACTGATACAACCATTCTGCAGAATAACATGGAATCATACTCAGAGGGCCATAAAACTATGCATACCCACTGCTATGTCTGTTTCTCAAAGATATTAGAGATTACGGGGAAAGGGCCTACTTCTACTAAATATTTTTAGGAACTCTTTCTGTAGCAGGAAAGATTTAGAAACTGAGGGAATGGCAATTGGTTGGAGAATGGCCAACAAGCTGACATGGCTGGAGAGCTGACATGGCTGACAGCTTTATGGCTGTAATGGTGTAAGAAATGATGAACAGGGGGTACAGATAGGATCTCTTAGTGGATTGAGAGGTAGGCAAGACAAGAAGTCTTGAGTTCAAATCTGGCCTCAGACACTTCTGATTTGATCCTGTGCAAGTCATTTAACTCCCATTGCCAAGCCTTTACCATTCTTCTGCCTTGGAACTAATATACAGTATTTATTATAAGTTTTAACTAAGATGTAAAGTAAGGGTTTTTAAAAATATAAAATAAAATACATTTTGAGAAAAAGAAATGATGAACAGGATGAGTTTAGAAAAACCTGGAAAGACATGAGCAAATGCAAAGTAGAGTAGAACCAAGAGAACACCATTTACAGTAAAAGAAATATTATGTAATGATCAACTGTGAAAGACTAAGCTATTAGTTACAAAACAAGATTCCAAGACTTCTCCAAGGGATTTGTGATTTAAAAAAATTTAATAGTATCTACAGCCAAAGAAGGAACTGTTGGAATCTGATTACAGATGAAAGCATGCCACTTTATTTCCTTCATAAGTTTTTTCATTATATATGTGATATGTGTCTTCAGTCACAATGTAGGGAATACTGAAAGATGTTTTACATGTGGGCACTGATATAACCTACATCAGACCATTTCATTTACCTTGGGGAAGTAGGGGAATGGAGGGAGAGAATCTGAATCACAAAAAGCCAAAAAACAATTGTCAAAATTGGTTCTATGTTTAATTGAAAAAATAAATTTCAGTAAAAAAGAATGAACTGAGGTCATATTGACCTCAAAATAATTAACCTGAAGCTTCTCATTTATAATATCTTTCCACAATGATATCTAAAAGCAAATTTTTAAAGATACTACCACTATCCAAAAAAGAAAGGAAGTGAATACAATAAGATGATATGCTGAAATTTTAAGAATAGATAGAAAGAAAAGATTAATGAAATGGGCATGCAGCTATTTTTTAACCTATTAAAGTAATAAAGCTGAAATGAGAATACCAAAATAGAAATTGTGAAAAATTAAATAAGACATTAACAAAGTTAAAAGCAACAACAGCATCAGAATTGAATTTTAAGAAATGAATATGAATTTTAACTTTTTTTAAATTTAAAATACTAATAAATAATTAGTTTGATTTTTTTTTAAAAAAAGCCCTTACGAAGTTCCATCTTGGAGACAATACTTTGTATTGGCTCTAAGGGCTAGGCAATGAGGTTTAAGTGACTTGCCCAGGGTCATACAACTAGGGAGTGTCTGAGGCCAGATTTGAACCAGGACCTCCCATCCCTGGACTGACTCTCAATCCACTGAGCTACCTAGCTGCCTCCTAGTTTCATTTTTTTTAAAGAAAAGCATACCAAAATGCTGATATCAAAAGTGAAAAAGGAAAATCCACAAATTAAGATAAAATAAAGGAAGCTATCAAAAACTTCTTTAATGATATGGAAAAATAACTAATAGCTTGGGAAATACAGACAAATATTTACAAAATATAATGTTTTGATTAATATAATAATAAATAATAATTTAAAATGCAACTTGGAAAAAAGAAATTGAACATAATGAATTCCAAAAACGGAGAAGTGAGAACCCCAGGACCAAAGGGATTTAAAAGTTAATTCTATAAAAAATTTGAGAACTATTAACTTCAATATAACATAAAATTGCCTGAAAAAAATAAGAAAAAAGATACTAAATTCCTTCTGTGATAGAAATATAATCTTGACATCTAAATACTGAAGAGACAAAATAGAGGAAAAATTATAGACAAAATTTTCTAATGAATATGAAAATAAAATTAATAAAATATTAATTAAAAGACTATAATAACTTATATCAAAGATTATATACTATTATTGGATTGAATTTATACCAGGGATGCTGGTTTGATTCAATATTAGAAAAAATAAACAGTATATACCATGTTAATAACTAAAAATGAATATATAATTATATTAATTGATGATTTAAAAAAGTTTTGATGACATTCAATATATTTGTTGTTTTAATTGCTAAAAAGTATATGGAATTTAAATATTATGATAAATAGTATCTTTCTAAAACCAAATGCCAACATTATACATAATGGATTTAAAATTAGAGGTATTTCCAATAAGGTCAGTTGTACAGATGGCCATTATCAACACTATTATTTTATATAGAGATAGAAATTCCATTTCTAAAATAAGACAAGAAAAAAATGTTAACACAGCAAAAGAGGAAAAATGAATTGCTTTTTACAAATGATTTGATTCATTTTTAGAGAACACTAAAGAGTCATATAAAATTGAAAAATTAATAACTTCAGCAAATAGGATATAAAATAAAGCAAATACGTTATCAGTATTTATAGATATTACCAATAAATCTCAGCAAATAAAAAATGATTTCTACTAAAAATAAGACTATAGAAAGTGTTTTGGAGTGCACTTACCAAAACATATATGGATATTATAAGAACATAGCAACAAACTGCTCTTTAGCAAAACAAATACAAATTTAAAACTTTGTTAAAATAATTTTTTTAGTTAAGCCATGCCAATATAATTAAAATGAAATACTACCAGTTTTAATTAGTTCATTCACTACTATACCTGTCAAACTACCAAAGGATTACTTTGTAAAACTAGAGAAAGATTTTATTTTTAATTCATCTGGAGGGACAAAAGATGCAAAAGAAAAGAATGGGGAAGGAACAGTCCCTAGTAGTATAGGATTTCAAACTATAGTAAACTATGCTAAAAAGCAGTAATCATCAATTAGATAGTGGAACAGATTAGCTATGCAACATACAGAAAGAACATAGAGAGCATTTTTTTTAAATTAACTCCCAAATCTAATGAGAAGAGTTAGAACACATTATTTGACAAAACAAAACAAACAAACCAAAAAATCCTACCTGGAAAATGGGAAAGTAATCAGGAAGAAATTAATTATAGACCAACACCTCACAGAAAGACCAAAATAAGCTACAAATGAATACATAGCTTCTATATAAAAAGTATTGTCCATCCTATATTTCTGAAGAGGTCCAATGAAATCATGAGGTGAGACCTTGAAGGTCAATCGGATCTAAGTGAGACAAAGTCATTAATCTCAGTTTCTCTTCTAGAGTCATCAAAGTCCAAAGGCAAGACAATAGCCCAGGATGTAGTGGATGACTTTGGTGTCTTTAATGTCTACCTAAGCTCTAAACACTCCACAGCGCCTATTCCAGCCATCTTTTTGGCCTTTGGAACAAATTTTTCTCATCTGTACATTCCAGCGGGGTAAGTCTTCACATGTTTGGAGTAGACCTCCCCTATGACTCTCAAATGGATTTGAGACCCATTGGTTGCCCTCAACTTGATTGAGCCTGCCTACCAAGAGTTTTACCCAGTTGACACTGATGTTAATGCTCCAATTCCTTGGTGTTACAGGTAAGAGTTGGGTAGGATACCAAAGGATGGTGGATGAGTAGCCCTAGAAAGGGCACAGTCAGCCCTCACTCCAGAGGTCCTAGTGCTTCCTGAACAAACCATACACTCTATATAAAAAGTAATATCATAAACAAATTAAGGAAGAAGAGAGAGAAAAGAAGAGGAAGAAAGATTTTATGCTACGAATGGAGGAAGAGTGTATTATTAAAGAAGAGAGGAAGAAACATTTTATGCTACGAATGGAGAAAGAGTGTATTGTTAAAGAAGAGTTAGAGGAAGAAAAATAAAATTATTTGGATTATTTAAAAAGTTTTTGCACTATTAATAGTTATAAAGGAAAAAGCAAACACATCACTAAAATTACATCCTTGCAAAAGTTTTCTCTGATAAAGTTCTAATGTACAATGTGTATGTATTTACGCATGTGTGTATGTATATATCAGTGTGCATACACACATGTGCACATATATACACACATATACACATATACATACATTCATTTACATATGGACCCTTATTCAAATATAAAGATATATGAAAAAAGAGTACTAAAATGAAAGTCAGTTGCAGTTCTAAAAAGAAGAAAGTCAAGTTATCTATAAATTAGAGAAATGCAATTTTTTTAAAATAGCTCTTTGTTTCAACTCTAAACCCATCAGATTGGTAAAGACGACCAAAAAAAGGAAAATGATGATTGTTCTTTGAGAAACAGACACACTAATACAACTTTTTTTGTTCCTTTAATATATTTTTGAAGCATAAAATTAGTCTACGTAACTTCAATTGGTTGAAAGCTAATTACTATTCATGAAAAGTGGCATAATTCTTATTTGTAGTGCCCAACTGGGGAGGGAGGAGCCATTCTATATTCCTCCTAGCTGGGCAGGAAGGAAGGCACAGAAAACTAGAAGTTACACAATCAAGCTGAAATCTTATACTGGTCTTCAGTTGCTAATCCAACTTTTGGAATCACAGGTGGCAAGTGAGCAATACAATGCAGAAGAATCATACACAGCTTTAACTACAAGTCATCATGGCAGATATCATCAGGAATATATCATCTGAAGACTGAAACCACAGTATTTGTCAAAATGAAGCATCAAAGGGATTATCTTTGTGAGACATAGCATTGTCAAAGATACAAACCCTCCAGTCATTTTTGGAGGATGGCTGACATATTATGATACCATATCATATCATAAGATTGTGGTTGATATCTTGATATCAATCAACTCAAAATAAAAAGTCTGAGAGTTCTCAGAAATAAATGCTGGCTGTGTTGAGTGTCTTAGAGATCACAACCACATTTTTCTGGTCAAAATTTTATTGGGATTTAGTTGTGCTTTATTAAAATTGTCTGGATTTTTCTGGGGATCATCTTAGAGAGATGGGCTACATTAGACTGGTCTATGACTGATCCAGAGGGAACAATAGGCAGTTACCACAATACTAAATTAACTTCTCCAGGGTCATATACAGATGATACAGACTAGTTAAGTGCTGACAAGTGTTTCAACCCTGGTTTGCTCAAGAACTCCCAAAAAAGCAGTGGTTAAAGTAGATGATTCCAAAAGCTCTCACCAGTATAACTAGGAATTTTCTAGCCCTTGGCATCAATTAGGAAAAAATCCTTCTCAGCCTTAAATCCTATAGGCTAATAAATAAAGTAGAGGTTCAAGTAATCCACCTTCAGGTCACTGACAGTTTTCTGTAGGCTTCCCCATTCACATTTTTCTCATGGTATAACACACCAAAAATGTTTCCATATGACAGTTTTCTCCTTGACCTCTTAGATAGGGTGACATTCCTCCCTCTCATTCTGGTAGGCATGGGCATAGCTAATGTGTCTATATTCAATATCTATTGCAGTCTTCACTGCTTCGATCAGTTTGTCATGGGGACTTCCAAATTGCTTAAGCCCACAATGGGCATCTTTACATAACTTTCAGTATGAGAAATATGGCATGTTGCCCAGATCCAGTAGACATCTGGTTTGACTCTGACCTCAAGAAACTCTGTAGACATAATTCACTGTTGGTGGTACTATGAATTGGTCCAGTCATTCTGAAAAGTAATTTGGCCCTGTGGCCAAAAAGTCACTACATTGGAAGTAGCCTTTAACTCACTTAAATACCGTTACTAGGCAATACTCCAAAGAGATCAAAGAAATATGGAGAAAACTCACATACACATAAATATTTATAACAGTTCTTTTTGTTATAGAAAAGATTGGAAACTAAGGGAGTGCACATCAATTGAAAAATAGCTGATCAAATAATTGCATATGGTTATAAAAGAATATGGTCGAACAGTAAGAGATGATGAAAGGATTGGTTTCAAAGAAATCTGGGAAGACTCATATTAACTCAAACAGAAAGAACTGAACAGAAACTGGAAAATAATTTATTCCATAACAACATTGTAAAGAAAATTTTTGAAGGACTTAAAAACTCTCATCAATGCAAACATGACTGCAATTGCAAAAGAACAATCATTAAACGTGGTATCCATCTACTGACAAAGAGATGATGGACTCAGGATACAGAATAAGTCAGAATTGTTTGGACATGGCCAATGTGGGAATTTGTTTCCCTTGGCTAATCATAGCTTTACAAGATTTTCTTTCTTTATCTCTCTCTCTCTTTCTTCCTTCCTTCCTTCCTTCATTCATTCCATCCTTCTTTTCTTCTTTTATTTTTTAATTGTTGAAGTAGGGATGGGAAATAAAAGAGTACTATCAATAGTTTTGCCAAAAATAAAAATTACAAATAAAAGTCATTGAAATATGTTCAAATGCACAAAAGAATACATACAGAAAGCCAGAAGAAAACACTAAAATCAGCACAGCTCTGAAAGTTTTTTGAATGTGTTTAAAATCCTCAGAAAAGTAAGCTATCTATAATAAAATTTCATGCTTTAATCTACAATCCTCTTTTCTCTTTTTTATATGTAAAAACACTCATTTTATTTGGTGTCAAGTTAAGAATTTTAAAAAATTTAAAGAATTGTAACAATAATTATAATTCCCATTTATATAGAACTTTAAAATTTACAAAGGGCTCTGCAAATATTGCTCTATTTGATCTTTGCAACAACCACTGAGGTAGGTGGTGAAAGTATTGTTATACCCATTTTGTTCAGAATGAAACTGAGTCAGTAAGACAGAGGTTAAGATATTTTCCATAAGTTGAAACAACTGGTAATGACCTACCGTGTCTGACATCCAGGCCTTCTGATGCTATTAACCCTTCTAGTAAAACAAAATGCTGCCAAAGTAGTAGTAATACTTACATGATGACCAATAATTGCAGTGTATCATTACTTAGGTTTCTAAATGAACTCTAACTTTTTAAGAACCTGAATTTTACTTACAACATATGTGAAGAAAATATAGTGTTAAATGGCTTCTGAGCCTGTGATATATTAAAAGGAATAGGATGGAGGCAGCTAGGTGGTTCAGTGGATAGAAGAACCAGGCTTAAAGATGGGTAGTACTGGGCTCAAATATAGCTTCAGACACACCCTGGCTGTGTGACCCTGAGCAAGTCACTTAGCCCCCATTGCCTAGCCCTTACCACTCATATGCCTTAAAATCAAATTCTAAGATTTTTTTGGAGTTTAAAAAATAATAAATAAAAAGGAATAGGATGTGCTTGATTGAATATAATGTGTGGGCATCCTTAAAAACAAGAAAATATAAAATTTCCTCTTGGAAATTGGAGATTTTAGGGATGCTTCTCATGAGTACAGGGAGAATGTCGATATTTGTGTTCTAGAAGTAACAATAAGGACAGATTATTTATTTAAGGAAAATAAGAGTAAAAATAACCTCTATAAAGGTATTTCCAAGGGCTAACAGGATTCAGGATGACATTTGGAGAATGAATTAGATAGAACACAACATCAAAAATGAATATTTAAATATGGGTGTTAATTGCACCCAAGTCCTGTTCCTATTATTGTTCTGCATTAAATATTCCCTCACAACTAAACTAATTTTTCAGCTTATATGAGCAAGCCTATTATTCTCTTATAATAAGACATGAGCAGATACATATTTCTATAGAACTGATCTTAACAGAAAAATTAAATTAAGGAGCGTGCAGCAGTTCTTCTCTGTATATGCCTTCTGTCCGAGGAATCTGCTTTGGATTCAACAGTTTTTTATGAAGAAGAATGAAAATTGCAAGAAGTCATATGGATAAGATAGGCTCTATCCTTCCAGGAACAGAAGGAAATCAGCACAGACATACTAAGAATTACCTCATTTAACAGCCTTCCTTATGGCCTCCCTGGTGTCCTTAAAGACTATGCATATGCTTTGTAATAGAAGGATATGGTGTTAATGTGTGTGTGTGTGTGTGTGTGTGTGTGTGTGTGTGCGCACTCTTGTGAGTTTATGGATGTCAGAATTGGTATTTATGTGGAAAGTGGTACAAAGTATATATTTCGTAGACCAAAGGAAATGTATGTAAACTCAATGAGTCTTTAATTCTACTTATAAGGTTGATATAAAAACAAGATGCTTCATCTTTCACAATTAAAAGTGTAAAGATTTTTTAAAATATCACCAATACTGTGTCATTTTTAGTACATATACCCAACATAATTGAAATCTTAATGGGCTTATCTGATATCTTTAATTTCAAATTTTCATTCTAGATCCAGAAAGAGCATAGTGATGTGTTCTAAAAACAAAACAAACAAAAAAAAAATAAAATACCTATGGTAGGGTTTTAATGTGAAACATGATATAAAGAGCCATATTATACTTGTGGGGAATTATGACTTCACTGTTTCATTGCTCATATCCTGATAACTTAGGAAATCTAACATCTGACCCCATTCAAAGTGTGGTCACCAGATTTCCTCATGACCCATTTATAAGGCTAAAAGCATGAATATATTTATTTACAAGTTAAGAAAAATGGAATCCAAATCAGAACTCCTCAATCAGAATGGCATCCATCAATGATTATCCCTTTACTGGAGGTCTATAACAAGTACCTACCTGGATAGAGCTAAAGCAGGAAGCATCGAGTGGTTGCTCTTCCATGTCAACATTCTTCTCCATAACTCTTTTGGCTGTCTATATACTATTGCTTTTCTTCCATCTGAGACTTTCTCCTACTCTTAGCAGATGGAAATAGTTTACTGCTCCCCATCACGGGTCACAGGAACAACCATCCTGTCACATTACAAGTGGCTTAAAATGGCTTATCACAGCTTGACTTCCTTTCTCACTAAACAGATAGTGTCCTTACATCAGTGCCTGGCAAAGAAAGACTTAGAAGAAAAACATAGTTTCTCCCCAATTGGTTCTCCATTCACTGTGGAATTTAGGTGGGATTATTCAAACTAACCACAATTTCTTTTTGAATCATTTAGGGGAATATGCAGAGCATGCCATTGAGGAATGAAAAATTATGGGATCAGGGAATAGCTAAAAAGTCATATAGCTAAGGGCATAGAATTAATAGAAGGAAATAAAATAAAATAAACCTTAAAAGGAAGGTTGGAGCCAAACTGTGAATGTATTTAAATATCAATCCAAGAAGCTGTGTTTTTATTATATGGGAAATCAAAAGATATTGATGGGTGTTGAGCAAAGAAGTCAGTGTTATGTTCTAACTTGTGCATTCAACAAATTATTTTGGAAATTATGTGAAACGTAAAAGGGTGCCCCTTTCAGCTGTGACCAGTTTAGCTGATGGAATGTGGCAGGAACAGGGGACATTATGAAAGAACACTGACAAAAGTAGTCTCACGGAGGAAGGGCATTTATTCAGGTTAAAGATGTTTTTCTTCAACTGTTCGGTGACTATGGCACAAATGCATATTACCTAGTTATTGTGTACACAGCAGAAATATGGATTTTGCTTTATCACCATAAGATAGATGTGTCATATCAGTAAAGAGAACATGATTTTGATCAATTGTGGTCTATCTGTGCAAAGTTGAGCTGATATGAGCCAAGCTGAGAGTGGATTTCAGAAAAGCCCTCTAGTCAGGTCTGGAAAAAGATCTCAGAGATCTCCCTGCCATCTGTTACTTGGAAGAATAAAATTGGAAGAAGAAAAGCTTTGCACTGCCTTCAGCTGTCTGTAAAAGTATACTAGAGAACATTATACACATCAATAAAAATATTGTTTGAAGAATGATATGTATGTCTACTAAGTAAGAAATATTTATACATATATATTTTTGTCAAATGAAGGGAGGGAGTTAGTTGGGAATTTTAATGAAACAAACAAATAAATAAATAACTTTAATTGTAAAAAATAGACTAAAAAGAGACATGGATTGTCTTTGCTTTTTCTATAATACCAACTACTGTCTGAGACATAAAAACTTCTCTAAGAAAAGTCAAGAAAGCCAAGCTAGAAAAACATTTCAGAATTGGTTGTTGTTTCATTCGTGTTTGTTTTGGTTTTTTGTTGAAAACATAACAGTACTTCAACAACTCAAAAAAGTAGATTGAGCAGAGTAGTTAGAAGAGAAGTAACCCTGCTGAGCAAGAAAGTAGAGAGACCAAAACAATGAGTGGCCAGAAGGGAAGCAGCCTCATGTACCAGTGAATTGTTGTACAAGCTGTTCCTGAGACAGAGAAAAAGACATCAAAATCCATAGTCCAGAGTTATGAGTTGTCTTAAGCTAATGTGTTAGGAGAGAATGTCCCCAGTTTATGAATGAGTGGAACATTATGTTATCGTTGTTTTTGCTTTATTTCATGTTTGGTAGATGTTTGTTTCTGATAAAAAATGAAAAGAGTTCAATTGATTTTTTTGTCAAATAGAAGGCATGTTGTGAGGATTCAGAAGCTATAGTATACTGCAGTGATAACAGTGGATTCTTTCCCTTGACATGAGAGAGCAAATTGTGGCAAATCTTGACCTTTTCTTTGAGAACTTCTTTTATATTCCAACATGTGAGTGTGAGCTGGGATGAGGGAAATGAACTGGGAGGAGGATTAAATGCCATACTAGCACCAGAGAAGGGCAATCTAGATATCAAATAATCAAGATGAGAAGTTAAGAAGACTTGGTCTAGGGTAGTTGTAGTATAGGTAGAAAGAAATAGGAAAAGGTACTGTGGAAATAGAATTGAAAGAATTTTGAAATCCATTGGCTATTAGGGGTTGGGAAGGGCAAGTTGCTAAGGTTTTTAGCCTTTTAAAGTGAGGATGACATAGCCATCCACAGAAATAAAAAAGTTGAGGGAGGAAGCTAGGCCTCAGCTAAGCTCAGCAGACTGAGAGCCAGGCCCAGAGATGGGAGTTCCTGGGTTCTAATCTGGCCTCAGACACTTCCTGGGTAACTCACTTAACTCCTACTGCCTAATCCTTTACCACTCTTCTGCCTTGGAATCAATACACAGCATTGATTCTAAGATGGAAGGTAAGAGTGTAAAAAAAAGTAAAAGAAATAAAAAAGTTGAAAGGAGGGGAATATTGAAAGAAAGATGATTGGTTCAATTATGGACTTGTGCAGCATAAGGTTCAGGTAGGACATCAAGATAGAAATGTCCAGCAAGAAATTGGAGATGCTGAATAAGTTCTGAAGAAAGGTTAGAGTTAGAATGACAGATTCCTACATCAACTGTAGAGATGAAAACAATTTGTGAATTTCTCCACTGCTAACTTTCCCCTTGCCTCACCTTTAAAAATTTATTAGTTTTTTCTTCATATATTTAGCTGAATTTGTCCCTTCCTCCAAACCTACCTTTGGCAGACCATAGTAACAAGGCATTTAATGATTCTTATCCCAAAACAAATCCATGTACCTGGAGTGATTGGGACCAAGTATTAACTCCTAAAGCAACCCCATCATCTAGAGAGAAGAAATCTTTGACTTTCATTTTTATAGTCTATTATGACAACTAAGTTGTTGGAGGTTTCCTAAAGATACTCAAAAGGACTGAAACTGTTCATGAATTTCTGCCACTATATTTACTGTCTAAAAGCTACTTATTAATTATTGGACAATGTTTACAAAGTGATTTATATAAATGTGTGCTTTTTCATTCATTTTCCATTAATAATGTGTATACTTCTGTCTAAATATATCCATTAGCAGATAAATAGGGCTACACAACTAGTTAGTGGTAGAAACAGGACTAGAACTCTGTTTTCCTGCATCCCAGATGAGTATTTTCTCCTACAACATGCTCTATATTTTTCTCTTCTCCCCCACGCCCTGCCATTCTTCCTCTTCTTAAGAAAAATAACAACTGTTTGATACAACTTTCTAGGGCAGTGACTCTATGGTTCACTGCCCCCAATAGCTTCTCTCTCTTTTTTGCACCCACAAGTCTCAAGGTTTGACTACTATAATCTCTATTAGATCCTCACTGTTACTATTTCTTGTTTCTCAACATGAGTTCCTTCCTTCCACAGACCGTAGGCTGATATAATTTAGAGCTAAAAAGAAACTTAAAAATCAAACTAATCAAATCCTCACTTTTTACAAATAAGTATCAAGGTCTAGAGAAGTGGTTTTGTCATGGCTGTACAACTATTATACAATTATTATTACAGGGTGTTCAGGGAAGACTAGGACTGGCATGAATGCTTGCTGAGCCCTTTTCAGGGTTCCTTATCAGCCTTTGGAGTCTACCTATCACCCAACTCTCACCTGAAGCTCTATGAAGCTGTAGTATGCCATATCTCAGTAAAACCATCTCAGAAAATGCAAGGTTGAGGTAACCTACAGACCTCAAATCTATGTGGAGATTTTGTCTGGTGGAAAGGGCAGGTGATAACAAGGGGTATGAAAGCAGCTGAAGCAGGAGATGAGGATTACTTAGAGCTTGATCATATTTTGAAGATGCCAATGTCATCCTCCACATCCCTGGACACCATCAATTGTTCTAATTTTGCATCTCACCACAATGGCTCTGGGAGAGAGGGCAAAGCTGACAACTTTGTACAATTCTGCCTCACTTAAATCCAATTCATGCCCAAGTCATGATATCTCCCAGTGATATCATTGGTACTCTTTGAAAACAAAGGACAAACAGCAACAATTATTATATAGCTGGTTCAGAGCACAGCTGAGATTTGAGCCCAGGTCCATTTCCCTGAAATCCAGTGTTCTTTCAACTACACGACAAGAATAATGCTTGTACTTAGGAAGACTTCTGTTTGAATCCTGCCTCTGACACTTGTTAGGTCTGTGACTCTCCAAGTTACCTAAACTCCATGTACCTCAAGTAAGTCCTTAGGAATTATCTAAGTTCTAATTTACCATAAGAATTAGATGATAAAGCATCCCAACCTGCAGATATCCCACATAATTCATATTCACATTTGTGCAAAGCTATTAAGTATGCTTTAATGCGTATTATTGTGTGTGTTTTGTATATTTGGTCCAGATTTGTGATTTACAAGCATTTGGAATTCCCAGAGAAGAAACTCTCTACTGATGAACATCAGCAACTTATCTGTTATATAATTTTAAAGAGTTTCCTAGGGACACTGAGAGGTTAAATGATTTGGATAGGGTCACACAGTTATTAGTGTCAGAGGTAAGACTTGAACTCAAGTCTCCCTGACTCTGAAGCTCTATATATTGTAGCACATCATGCAGATAGTTTACATAGATGACATATGTGTGTTTAAAGTTAAATTAGGAAGCAGTATATTTAAAACAAACTAGCCCAATAAATGGTACAGGCTAACAATTTGGGGAATCTGTTCATGTAAAACTGGATTCTAACATTTTTTCATTTGTGGAAGGATTCAATAAATATTATCCATAGCATTTTCTATTCTATAAGAAAGTTCTTTGTACAGCCTTAGGTGGTCATGTCACATTGTCTGAAATTAAATGATGGTACCAAGAATATGCTACCACTTATAGACAAGGATCCTTGCTCACTATCTAAAGCTCATATGTCACTTCTCCTTCTGTATATTATAGCCCATAGAACTGTAGGAAAGAGTTCTAGACTCCATTCATGAGAAGAGGAGGAGGAGAAAGGAGGGAAGCCTACTAAATTTAGTGAACATGGTCTAATGGATGGAACAATTCTCTAGCAGTCAGTTTCCACAATTATAAAATGAGAGGATAGGCCTGGATCATCTCTATGATCTACCCCTTTAGTTCTGACATGCTATGAAACAAAAAATTGACATTATTATTTTTTCTGTACGTAACTCTAATCTTTGAGGTGCATGCACATACACACACAAAGGCACAATCTGCATGAAATGCTGTGACCTAAAAGAATTGACATAAATCTTATATACCTAACTTCCTAAAGAACTTGAGAATGACCTAAAAATGGGGAGAAGAGACTTCAGTAGTACTTAAAATTCACTCTAATTCCTGTCAGCATACTTTTCCAACAAAGTAATTTCTTTGATGGAATTTAACTACACATTTGGAATAAATAAACCAGAAAGGGCAAGCATATGACTTTAAATTCAAGCAAAGCCCTAGAATTGTATGTTAGCAGGCTGAGTTCCTCCCTGAATGGTTTTCGGGATAATTTCATATATAATGCATTGTCTAGGAAACCAGTTATCCAGATTGGGTCATTAAACTAAGAAATGGTATTGTAGAATTCTAGTCATTCATCAGAGGCCACAAAAGGCCTTTCCTGTGTGGAGGAGAGGTGGCAAAAGGTTTAAATATTTTGATACTGATTAAAGAGAAACTATCAAAGCTTCTCAGACTATAATTGCATATGGTTTACACCTGTTTCAACTCTTCAAATTCTAGACATCTGTGATCTTTAAATCAACTATGCAATCACCAAATCTTTTAAAACCTTTCACCCCTTTTGTCAATTGACTACATTAAGAACCATGTTTTTTTAATTCTACTTTTTAAAAAAAAACTTATTCAAAGGGTTTATCTGCCAAATAGGTAAGAACAAAATAAAATAAGAAACTCTAAAGCATCTCCTTAATTGTTTTCACTCTGTTGCTCTACCAGGTTTCAACCCCAAAGAAAAAAGATGCCCTTCCTTCTAAACTCACCACCATGCTGCTAACTCAAGCTTTGATTTACAACATCCTCCTTAGCCTTGCCTTCTTTCTGACTAGAGAACTTGAGGGAGAGTGCCAATATCCTACCAATGCTTTCCTGTATAAGGAGGCAGAAACTGGACTTTTAGCTTATTCCACTTCGTACTTTCTGCTCTGCCTGATTTCAACTCCATGGAAAAAGATACCCCTACACTCAGTACCCACTGGTGTCCTATCCCTCCCCTCCTCTCCTGCCTCTTTTTATGTGTTGTCTCCCAGTTTAAATTGTAAACTCTTTGAGGATAGGAACATGTATTATTTAGTATTAAGTATATTAAGAACAGTATGCTACGGTATATAGATCAGTATATAGAGTCAAGGAGAACTGAGTTTAAGTCTTACCTCTGACACCATAATGGCTGTGTGACCCTATCCAAATCATTTAACCTCTCAGTGTCTCTAGACAGCTCTTTAAAATTACGTTACAAGGGGGCAGCTGGATAGCTCAGTGGATTGAAAGCCAGGCCTAGAGACAGGAGGTCCTAGGTTCAAATCCGGCCTCAGACACTTCCCAGCTGTGTGACCCTGGGCAAGTCACTTGACCCCCATTGCCTACCCTTACCAATCTTCCATCTATAAGTCAATACACAGAAGTTAAGGGTTTAAAATTAAAAAAAAAATTACGTTACAGATAAGTTGCTGATATTCATCAGTAGGGTTTCCAATATGGTAGTTACGCTTTATTTCAATTAGTTCTATCACTAGTACAGTGTCTGGCATAATAGGCACTAAATAAATGTGTATTGGATTTTCCATCTTTGTCACTGGTTTACTATATTAACAATATTTAGAAGTTCCTTGTTCAGTTAATCCCAGGCAATGATTGTCAAAGGAGAGTGGGAAAATGGAGATGAAGTTCCATTGTTATAAAGGTCTAGTTAAAAGGGTCAAATTATACCTAATTTCAATTCGATAAACATATATTCAGCACCTACTATGTGCTAGGCATTTTGCTAAGCAGTGGGTCTACAAATAAGAAAAAAACAATCCCTGCCATCAAGAAGTTAACTAATTAACTAATGGGAGAAGACAAGGAACAAAAAAGGAAGCTGTGAAACAGTTAGGGAAGCATGAGAGTGGGGAGCTAGCTTGTGAATAGGGAAAATTTGTGTTGAGGAGCTGCAGATGCAAAGTAGAGTGAGATGAAAATCCAAATCCTGCCCTCTAGAAAGAAAAGCCTAAGGAGGAGTTTAGTGTTCTACCTGTCAGCTCTCCAATCAGATATTTTTGTGGTGTGCCCCATGAAACTGTCAATACGCCCAAGGAAGATATAATTGGCATTTCTATTGTGCAAAATTATAGATGTTCTACTAGTGTCTTTCCTTCCTAATTATCTTGGATTCATTTTGTATTTATTCCTTAATAATTATTCTGTATATAATTATATAGGCACATACATGTGCATATATATGATGTCTCCCCAGATAGAATGTAAGCTCCTTGAAGGCAAAATTAGCAGTGATAGGTGGTAGTTGAAAATTCAGCTTAGACATAAAGACAAACTTACTCAAAGAGTTACCCAAAAAGTGAAAGGGCCTACTCAGGACATAGTTAAATATTTATTAAGCACCTACTATGTGCCAGGCACTGTGCTAATCACAAAAAATACAAAGATAATCTTTGATTCCAATAAATTTACACTCTAATGAGAGAAACAATATAAAAACAAGTATGTACAAACAAGATACAAATACAGGAATAAATACAAAAAAATAAACGGAGGAAATGTAGCAGGATTGAGAGATAAGGGCTTTGGAGGGCAGGTAGGTGGCTCAGTGGATTGAGAGACAGGCCTAGCGTTGGGAGGTTCCAAGTTCAAATGTGTCCTCAGATACCTCCTGACTCAGTGACCTTGGACAAATCACTTAGGCGTCATTGCCTAACCATTATTTCCTTCTGCCTTGGAACCAATACCCTGTATTGATTTGAAGAAGGTAAGGGTTTAAAAAAAAAGAGTGAGCTAGTGGCTTTGTTCTCAGTGGAGGTCTTTAAGCACAATTTGGACAAGTATTTGTCCAGCAGAAGAGAAAATTCTTTTTGGGGGGAACAGGTTATACTAGATGTTCTCTGACGCATCTTCAAATTCTGTAATTTTGTGATTCTATAATCTCCAGCATGCTTTCAGATTCTGATTCCTAATTGTTGGTTCTCTCACCATAGTTGCTTTGTTAATAAATTACTACCTTGAGGAACAGAATTCTTGCTTCTTTTTTCCTCATTGACTGAGCTCTGACATATGTAAACAGCCCTACCTAGACCATGAGAGATCCTTTGGTACAACCTCAGACAAACCACGCTAGATACCATTGCTAAAGAGAGCCAGAGAAAACAATACAATTACACATACATAGAAACAGAACTAATCTCAATACACTAACTTCAAAATGTATTTACAACTCTTTTTGTGTTCCATAGGCCTATTTTGCAGTCTTGTCAGGTCTGTTAACCCCTTCTCAGAATAACATTTTTGAATGAATAAAATAAAATATACCTTCAAAAGAAATAAACTATTGAAATATAGTTATCAAAATATTAGTGAAACAAGTTCAGGTTAAGACCCCATGTTAAGAATCCCTGTATCATAGTATTGCATTTTTACCATCTCCTCTTTTTCTAATATTTCAGGACATAATAAGAAATTGCCTCATCAAAACAAAATAAGCTCACTCACTCTCTCTCTTGCTCTCTCTCTCCCTTTTTCTTCCTCCCTTCCTCTCTCCCTACTCTCTCAATAGATAAATATACACAGAGAGAGAGAGAGAGTGAAAGAGAAAGAGAGAAAGAGAGTGAAAGAGGAAAAGAGAGAGAAAGCAGAAAGAGAGAGAGAGAGAGAGAGAGAGAGAGAGAGAGAGAGAGAGAGAGAGAATGGGAATGGTTAGCAGAAGGGTTAATCTTGAACCTGTCTAAATCTGAAGGTTTTTTCCCCTTGCTTTCTAGTTTTGTGACTAAATAAGGATGGACCAGATTTTTCCTAGAGAGGATTACAATTGGTTCTCCCCATAAAGGAATCATGGTTAATTTTGCATTTTGTTTTCTTTATTTAAGCACTGTCCTGTTGTTGTTGTTTTTTCTCCCCTTATATTTAAGGATATTTTGTTCTAAAAGAATAGATAATGTTTCCCTGTAGGGAAACTAAATTTAAGCCTACTCATGAAGAGAACTATTCATGGCAATACTTTTAAATTTAATCTAAAAAATATCCTTATGTGTAACAGCAGAGCTCAGTGATTCATGAAATTACTCAGTGTTGCTATATTCCTCCTTATAAAGTTAATGTGTTGGAGTCCAATAGTTTATGTAGGAGAATGTTTTTTCTTTAAAACTTTAAAGTGAAAAATATATGTCTATTCAGTACATTGAAATTCACATGGAAATAAAAGTTCTTACTCATGGGAACAGTTCACAGAGATGGTCTTTAGAAGCATGGAGATCTCAAGTGTACACAGAGCTGAGCATTAAGCTGTCCCCATTCCTACCTGGGTCACATACATAAAAGGTTTTCAGCATATTGGGTCTATCACAAAAGGCTGTGCTGGTGTGCATGCCTCAGAAAAATATAATCACTAGATTGACTAGCACAGCATTTTGCAAACTAATTTGGTCAGGGAATACTTTGGGACTGTATATATATATATACTGGCAGGACTCATAACTGAAGGTACATGGAAACTGGAGAAATATAATATTCATACATAATAAATGTGGAAAGCTCACATAATTTTAGGAGCTAAATAGAAAAAAATTACACCTATTTTATGTTAAAATGTGTTACATATAATAAACATAGCATAATTTCATGTTGAGTAGTTTAAAGCAAGAAATATCACTAATTTCTTCATCTATAAAGTAACAAGTTTGAACATCAAAAAAATATAAAAACCTTCACTTGGACTTGTGATCTCCGCAAGCCATTGCCCTATATTTCTCCTCCATTTCATACCCAGCACCCTAGGAAATGACTCCTAAACTCATTGCTTTTAAATCCTTATCTCTCACTTCTTAATCCCTTTCAATTTGGCTTCCTACTTCCCCAACTCTACTGAAAATGCTCTCACCAAGGTCTCTTAATTGCTATGTCCAAGGACCTATTCTTAGTCCTCATTTTTCTTGAACTCTCTTCAAGGTTTGACACAGTTGACCATCATCTCTTAACTACTCTCACATCCCTTGATTTTCATGGCACTGCTCTCTCCTAATCTTCTTCTATCTGTCTGACCACTCCTCGGTCTTCTTTACTGGCTCACTACTCATGTCCTACCCCATATCAGTGAAGGACTCTTTTCTGGACTCTTTCCTGGACCCTCTTCCCTCAATATAATCTTTCTGTTGCTGATCTCATTGGCCACTATAGATTCAATTATCATCTCTGTGCAGATGAAGTAAAAATCTACATCTCTAATCCTTGTCTCTCACTTAAATGCTAGTTCCACATCAGCAGCTTCCAACTGTATATCTCAACTTGGATGCCCATATGCAAATTCTCAAACTCAATATGTCCAAAATAAAACTCATTATGTTTCCCCTGAACCCAAGTTCTCCTCTTAATGTTCTTATTTCTGTTGAGAGCCCCACCATCCTTCCAGGTGCCTGAGTTGGCCACCTTAGCAACTTGAGAACAGAAGCTATATGTTTTTTCTTCTCTTTCTGTCCTCAATACCAGTGGTTCAGTGTGGGTAAACCCGCAACTCCTTATTATTCCTTACCACTACATATGCCCAATTAACTGCCAAATTTTATTGATTTATTGCCACAATGTCTCTTACAGTCACCCCCTTCTCTTTATTTACTTTTATTTATTTACCTGGTGCCTATTTTGTTTACAATTATATTTGTGAGTTCATAAACCCTCTATCTTGAGATCTATTCACAAACCCCAAGAAGGTCATTGGTTCCTAGGTTAACAGCTACACTAGGTCTTTTAAAATTCCATCACTTATAAGAATTACACTGCAATAGACATTTTGGGGTCTACCCTCCCCTAACTATTCTCTTGTTCCAAAATTACCTCTCCATTCCCTACCCCTAAATGATTTTGGTTAAATATTAAGAAGAAAGCAATCTTTTTAAACTCATTAAGAATAAATGCAATTTTTAAAAAGGTGTCACCCAATGAATGAATGAATGCATGAATGAATGAAAGAAGGAAAAATAATTTATCAATTGCTTGCCTTCCAGGCAATATTAAGTGCTAGGTGTACCAAGCAAGGCAGCTTAGGTCTCTGCTTGGCTGCTAATTTCAAACAATGTCTATTCTGATTTGGAAAGGGACAGGGACACCTTATATCATCACCTGATCAATCTTCTGCTACTGCTGGAACAGAGACCAAGATTTAACTCATCTGATTTCCCATGAGCATCCTTTACAACCTGTGCCTGGCATTATCAGAATTCTGCCTAGAGATTCCAAAGATCTTCAGGACTAACTGCCTTTGCCCTGGGCCCAAGCAACTGTCTCTGAAACGAACCAGAAAATCATAAAAAAAACATTGGCTTTTCAAGTATCCCTTTCTCTGATTGGGTTGCTAAGCATAATTACAAGAACTTAGCAAATGTTTTAGGTTAGTAGTGATTATGCAAAAAAGAGAAGCAAGTGAGAGATGACACTGGTGACTCCTTTCTTTCCAAATGGCCTTTCTCTCTACAGGGGAAGTCAATTTAAGACAATATCAAATCTATGCAATTTTCTTTTGAACTGTGGGGAAAAACATTAATTTGTATGGACTAAAGCATACGATTAAAGCATGAAATTCATTCCAGTCATGACTATGAGAGGGGTTTGAAAATGAATTGAAGTCTCTAGACCACAGTGCATTAATGCAATCATCCACAGAGCAAATAACCTGGAATGATTAGATTGCTGAAGTGTACCCATGGGTTCTTACCCAGTATGCATGGAGGCTTTGGAATGTCTTCTGTTTTGAATGGGGATCAAAAGAGGAGCTGAAATCAGATGGCATAGTGCCCATCTGAACCGAAAGCAGTAAACACTCCATTCACTAATCCACGAACTCTAGTTCTGCTATTCTTTTATGTTCTTTTATTTTTCACATAATTTCTGTGTCAGAAAGCCTTTTGCACCTTTCTTAAGCCGAAAGCAAAGTAAACACAGAGGTAACTTTCTGCTGGTTCAGAAATTAGCATACATATTTCATTGTCGTTGTTGTTGTTGTTGTGTGGGTGCCATAGACTCTTGAGGGAATTTCAGAGGGAAAAGAGAATAGCTAAACAGTGAACAATTGTTCTAAGGTGGGATCTAAACTAATCCTAGGTCCATTCTGAAAGTAAATTTACTGCCAGCATTTGTGGAGTATAAATCCTTCTGTGCAGTAAATAAATCACTGGTTTTTAAATTGTCTAAATATCTCTGCCTTTTTAGGTAACCTGAATGTCTGCTGATACTTGCAGGTAACAGTTCCGTCGACACTTCAGGCCCAAAACAACTCATGAATGTAAATGAGAAGACCAAAGCCCCCTCTAAACTAATAGCACTGGAGAAGCCATAAATGTAACCAGGGCAGCTACTCTCTGAATAGCATTTGGGGTTAGCTATCATTACACCTTATACTAGAAGGGCCACAAAGGTCCCAATCTCCCAATGGGGTTGTTAGAAAGTCTTGAGAGAATACATCTAGTTAGGCCTTTCAGTCACTGTCACACCATTCATCAACAGGAACCAATTTAGATTTCATAAGAAAGGATTATAGAGTCATAGAATCAGAGATTTAGAGCTTTAAACTTTAAGCTTTAAAGGGACCTTTGAATTCATCTAGTCCAACACCTTCATTTTAAACATAAGGGAACCAAGAACCAGAGAGATAAAGTAACTATCCCAAGGTTGCAAAGGTAGTAAATGGCAAAGCTAGGATGAGGGACATTGAGGTAAAATAATGAGAGAGTCAGTTTATGAGTCAAGAAGACCTAGGTTCAGGTCTTGTTACAAATCTATTATAGTTGTGTGACACTAGACAAGTCATTTAATATTTTAGTGACCCGAGGAATTCTTTAAGGCTATAAATTCCATCACACCAATTATTCTAAACTGAAATGGGAAGTTTCTTCCTTAAGAGTTCCCTGATGCCCATAAATTAACAAGTCCCTAAAAAATTTGTTTTAGTGGGGATCATCTGAATATTATCTTTTGAAAATATTTAATTCCTCATCAAATATGTAACCCAGAACTGGGAAAGTCTAAAGCACTTATAACACATTGTAAAAAGGCTCTAACACTAGCCTTCAGCACAGCTAGCTGAAAAACCTCCTTCACTTTCAATAATTGTCCCATTATAGGTGCAAACACAATAACCAAGAGCCAGAAGGAGGGAAGATAAGCACACCAATCAGGTTACCAATTGGGTTACCATTGGATTCCTGCTGGTAAAACAAGAGCACAAGAAACAAAAATCTTTCCTGAGAAGACCAAGAAGTCTGCAAAAATAAAACTGTATATTAGACAACAGGCAAAAAACAATCATCTTTAAACAAAACTGATCCACAATTAAACACAGTATTGGTGAAATTGGATTCTAAATAAAAAACTCAAGAAAAGTTATCACTGTGTTTTGCTTGTCAGGTTTTTTTAATATGATGTTTTCCCTTTAAAGCTCAAAATCTTGGAATAGCTCTCTAATTTAAAAAGTATGACATCTATTTTAATGAGATTTTTTTAATAATTCACGTTGTGAAATAAATTGAAATTTCTGTTTGTCTTTTTTCTTTTATTTCATCCATCAATGAAGACAAACTAAAAGGAAGTGAGTTAAAATTGGGTTGATCACTAAAGTGCTTTCACTGTTATTTAACTTTTCTGAATTCCACAATGGTTAATGCCCCCTCTTCCATCACATTGTTTTTATTTTGTATGGTCCTGCATTTGCTTATCTGAAAACATGATTTATTCCTACCTTTCTCAATAGACTGTAAATTCCTTCAGTTCAGGGGCTATCTCAATTTTGTATTCTTATCATCATGCCTAGTATATAATGGGCACATGTTAAGTGATTGTTCATTGAGGTTTGATTTTCAAAATTTTCCATACAAAAATTGTATCACCTTGATTTCTAAATATATCCTCTTTCTTCTTCTGTTTACCAAAACACTCATGACTTATCACAATGAAGGGAAAAGAAAAGAGAAAAAGGTTTTAAGCAAAACTAACCTGTATGTCAACTGAATCTGAGAATATGCTCGATGTTCCACAGATATAGTCTTTCACCTATGTAAAGAAGAGAGGGGAAAAAAGGGTTTTCTTATCTCATCTCTCAAAAACAATGATAAAATAGAGGAGAGACATTCAAAAGGAAAACACTTATGAAAAACAAACAGTTGCATTAAAGAATGGGGCATTTAGACATTATGGAATTAATGTTCATTTCTTTATTTTTCCTTATGAACTCTTCATAGTCATCATTTCTCCTGTCACTAACAAATAATTATTAATTGCCTATGACAGTGTTTGTCAGGCAAATGTGTTAGGCAATAGAAATTGAAAGAAGCAAAAAGAATTAAGAAGCTTAAATTCTCTTAGGAGAGACCATAAGCACATAAATAAGAAAGTTTAATATATAAACAAAGCAACTGAAAATTAATTTGGAGAGGCAGAGAATTAGCAGCAATGGTGGGAGGAGGTGAAAATTTCAAGTAGAAAATGGTTTATGGGCCCCTATTTGAAGGAAACAAAAGATCCTGTGATATGAAAATGAGAAAGAAGTGCTTTTCAATGATAGGAAGCAATCTATGAAAAGACAGGGCAATGAAAAAGAAGTGTCTTGCCTGAGAAAAATCATGAAAGACTGCTTAGCTGCCCATAGAGTGTGGGGAGGGGAAAAATTGCAATAAGGCTGGAAAGATAGGTTAGGATCAGATTATAAAGAGTTTTAAATGGTCAATAGAAGAATTTATATTTTATCCTAAAGACAACAGATAGCCACTGAAGTTTTACTGAGTAAGGCAGTCTGACCTGCATTTTAGAAAAATGGTTTTGGCATTTGTGTGTAGGTAGCATGGATTAAATGGTAGAGACTTGATACAGGAAGGCTATTAGAGTATAGCAATAGTCCAGGCAAAAGGTGAACTATGATGGGGCAATAGCAACTCAACAGTTCATGTGAGCCCAGAATTATACTGTATTACCTAGCCAAAGTTTGTATGTACCTATAATCTTACCTATTAATCCCTTATCAGAGGCATTTGACCTAAAAGATTTTGAAATTTGACAGTTTTCCACCTTATCCTAGATGCAATTATTTTGTTTTTATAAAATCTGATCAATTTCATGCAATCTGTCCCTTCTTTCAGTTAAGAATTCTCTCTGTTGTCATTGCTATTGAAGGGTGTGTGATCTGGTTCTCTCCTAAATTTTTTATGGTATGATCTTGATTATTCAAGTGATAGATACTTTTTAAATTTATTGCTGCATGTAAGTGTTGGCATAAACCTAATTTTACCAAAATCTTTCTCAGTTTTCCCAGAAGTTCTTGTCAAATAGGTAATTTTTCCTCAAGCAAGTTAGAGTCCTAGATTTATTATTACTGAATTCAAATATTTCTGATTCTCCTTATCTAGCCTTTTCCAATGATCTACTTTTCTATTCTTTAACAAGTACCAAATTGTTTTGATGATTACTGGTCTAGAGAATAAGTTGAAGTCTAAAAGTACTATTTTACCTGGCTGTAAGCCTTTGAACATAATATCTATTCCTTTTTGAGGGTATTTTATTGTATCCAATGTATTGCAGCGTTATAGGCTCATAAATTCAAGGATTCATAGAATGCTAGACTTGGAAGGAACCTTAGAGGTTGCCTAAGTAATAAAAATCATCAAATAATGGAGCTGGAAAGGTTTTTAGATAACATTTAGGCTAACTTCCTTCATTGCAGAAATGAAGAAACTAAGGACTAAAGAGGTTCATCGAATTGCCCCGAATCACACAATTAATGTAAAAGGCAGAGCTAGAACCCAGATTTTTTACTCTCAAATTTTATTATTTTATATTAGAAAATGTATTTTGATTAAAAATATCTATCTATAACTTATTCATAAGGGGCAGAAAGAAAAATGTCTGAAGAATAAAATTATATATATGTGTATATATATATATTCATCATACACAAACATATAAGTATGTTCCGATGTACCCACACACATATGAAAAGTAAGGTTTATTTTCAAGTGTAATGTGTTACTCCTACTTTAAAGCCCATTGATGTGGGACTCTCTGCTTATTGGTGGGGATGAAGGCCACCCCAGCCCTTACAGGAGGGGTAGGAGATCAGACAATTTTAATTCTCAGTTAATCCCTCTTTGGGACTCTCCAAGCAAAACACTCCCTTGAATCTTTTTTGAGACTCTCAAAGAAATAGTTCCTTTATGAGTTCCTTTTAGGAGCCTTTTGGTTTGAGAGAGAAGACAGAAGAAGTCAGTACCACTACAAGTTAAAGAAGGAAATATTCTGGGAAGACATGAGAAGAACTGGCAGTCTCTTGTCATGTTCCTATTCCTGATTTGCTACCTTAGAGACTTCAGGGCGTTTCCCCTTAGGTGAGTTCTAGGACTTAGTGTGTCTCAGTTGAACTAATTTATCTCACTCCCAGTGAGAGAGCTCCATCACTCTGTATTGTCTGGTATGTATTCCCCTGTATTTACCTTCTCTAAATTCTCTTCTCACTTGGATAAGTGGGTTTGCTTACTATTCACCATATGTGTGTTCATTGTGGAACTGGTATTTGATGGGAAAAGTGTCAAGCTTTGAATATAGAGCTTGGAATCCCCTTCCCCACCAAAATGATAAAATGATCAAAAGTAAAATGGAACCCAATTATATCCCCTAGACAAACAAGAGAGCAAACAGACTTGTCTGGTATGCCCTCTCTCTCTGAGGAGAGTATAATGGACTCAGTCCCCTGCTTCCCCTCCTAGCAAAAATGAAAATCTTCTTCAGAGAAGGGTTAGGTTCGAGAAAAGACTAGAGATGCCTATTCTGTCTTTCTATGAGCTACATGTAATGATAGCCCCTTCCTTAACATATATATGTATATATATACATATATATGTCTGTGTGTTTATATATACACCCACATTAGTATACACAATTATCTGCAAATGTGTATACATATGTGCCTATGTATATGTACATACATGTATTATATACATACACCCATATGTATATGGAAATAAAACTTACCTTTGCTGTCATTTGAGGTAGTTAGGGGGCACAAAATATAAAGCAATGGACATGGAGACAGGGAGACCTGAGATCAAATCTTGCCTCAGGTATATATATATATATATATACATATATATGTATATATATATATATATATCAGTTGTGTGATCCTGGATAAGTCACTTACCTTCTGTCTGACTCAATTCCTTCATCTATAAAATGGGGATAATAATAATAAAACCTATCTTCCAGTGTTGTTGCAAGGATGAAATAAGATTTACACTTTGCAGACTTTAAAGCACTATATAAATATTAACTATTGTTATTATCATTTTTGTGATTATTTGATTTGTTTCCTAGATTTAAAGGAATGGTCTATCTGTTTTATATAAATCATGAAAGCATTTTTCATCAGAGAACACTTAAGTTTTCATAGAATATCAGATTTAGAGTTACAAGGGGGACAGGAGATTCTCTACTCCAACCTTCTCATTTTATAAAAGAGAAAACTAAAACCTACAAAGTTAGATATTTGCCCGTCATTTTATAGGTATTAAGCAATAGGCTTTGTATTTTTCAAATACTGAGCTACCAAGTTTGCTTACTCCTCTATGTTGTATATCTGATCTATTCTTTTTATCAATCATTTTTTAACAAATGCCAAATTGTTTTGAAAACTGCTGCTCTATATAATAATGAGATTATAGACCTTCTAAGCCCCCTTAGTTCAGAGACAAATCAGGCTTCTGAATCTTCTCACAAGCTCTTCTTACAAAATCATGTTACCTCTATCAAAACTATGATAAAACTAATAACTAATATTTCCTATAAAATAGTGGAATATAGAGGATGAAGGATTGGCCTTTGAGTCAGAAAGACATGGATTCCAGTTTTGGCTCTGACACATAATAGCTGTGTAACCATAGGCCAATACAGCAAGCCCCAGCTAGTCTCCATGCACTTTAGTACCAATCTCCCAGGTCTATAGTAAAGATAAGATGAGACAGCACTGCATAAGACTTTTGCAAATCTGAATGTTGCATAATGTGTCAGCTATTATTATTGTCGTTGTTGTTGTTCTTATTGTACTTAGCAGCTAGTTTTGCACAGACTCTAGGACACAGTGATCATTTCAAGGATGAAGCCCCTAGGCTTTAGAGCAAACAGGTTACAAGCCCATAGTACACAAGGGATGCTACTGACCATGTCGTGGAATTAGCTAAAAAATAAAGGTTCTGTTTCATACATAACTAAAAGCTTTGTGCTGGTGACAAGATCCCTGGCATTCTCCTGGATTCTTCAAAAAGTACCCACTGAGGCAATTTTCTGCCTTTGCCAATATAATAGATTCTCTTTTCCATGCATATGCCACCATGTAAATATAATCTCCATGAAGGAAAAAGAGAAACGATGGAAAATCTTGGCGTTCAACTGGGATGGCAATTCACCTGAATCAAAATTACCAACATGCATGTTTAATTACTATTCTTGTGAGCCATGTAAACCTTCTTTTGGGACTGAGTACACTTGCCTGCACTGAGTTAGCCATTCTTTCATCTCTACACCAGAGGTTAGCCTGGCAGGTGACACTTGCCCTCTACAGTAAGTCACTCAACCACCCTGTGACCCAAGTAACTTTCTGTGGGGATGTTTCAGATGATTTCTTATCAGCATAAGTTGAAGGACTTTCCAGTTTTCCATAAAGATTCAGAGCCTCTCACAGGCTCCCCGAATCCCCACCCAATAACAACAAAAACTACTACCTATAAATCCTGTATTTCAATTCAACAAACATTTGATAAGTACTTTCTATGTACAAGGCACTGCATAAGATGATTGAGATATAAAGATAAAAATGAAATCATCTTTGACAGAATGTACACAAACAAGTAAAATATACTTTGAGGAGATGAGCAAAAACAAGGGGAAGGAGGAAGGGAAGAAGAATTTACTATGTGCCAGTCGTTGTGCTATTGTTGTCATTTACTTCCATCAAATGTTATCTCATCATATCCTCACAACAACCTTAGGGAAGTAGGTGTTATTATGATTCTTGTTTTATAGCTAAGGAAACTGAGGCAGATAAATATGAAGTAATCTCCCCAGAGTCACATGGCTAGTAAGTACCTGAGGCCACATTTGAATTCAGATCTTCCTGACTCTGAGCCCAGATTTATCCACTGTACCACCTGGAAGGAAAGGGAAATGATGATCATTGATTAATCCATATATGAAGTAGCACCTAACCAAATCTATGACATGTGTGTCAACACTGACAAGTGTAGCCATTTTTATGACATGCAGTTGCATACAGAGAAGTATGGGGCTGCATGCCGAGGATAAAACATTCGCTGTAGTGTAGTGTAGACACTCTGTGCACTATTGATGACAATTTTACCTACATTAACTTACCTATTTTGGTTTATTAAATGCAGCTATGTATACATTTTTGTTATTTAAACTATAAATATTGTGAAATTATGGTGTTTTTTTTCAAAGTGACACACCACCCAAGTTATGCTCAGTTATTTGGAGAATTTTGACATACCAAGCTCAAAAGGTTGCCCATCACTGACCTAAGCTGACACAGACTTTGGGAGGCAAAGTGAAAGGGCACTCATTTTATGCATGAATGATATTGTGGAAAAGCAGGAAGATAGGAGATGAAACTTTCAATCTATAGAGCAGTTAGCAGCACAGTCTAGCCTGAATATAAAGGTGCAAAGACAAGAAGGGATGAAACGAAATACTAATAATATCCTGGATGGATGAACTTATTAAGAAAAATATGGAATGCCAAATAATATGAAGTAGTAATTATTGTTTCTGTGTGTAAGACCAAAAATATTTATTTTTCTGTCCCACTGTAACTGAGTAACATGTATTTGAAATATTCTTTTCATTATGTGATTTCCTAAAGTTCTATTCAAACAACTAGAATTCATTCCAACTATTCCCATAGGAAAGTTTTAATTACTTGTTGCCATGACAGGTTGTGTTATTAAGATACTCATCACTTTATAATTCTATAACTTTCTGTTTTCAAAGGTTCTCATCAACATGGCCACCCCTCTTAGATGTGGCTAAGATCTAAGAAATGAATAGCTATGATTTTATAATTAGCAAAGGACAATGTGTTGCTAGCTCATTCAGAACTAGAGAAAAGAAGACAGGATCTCCCACCATGCCAGCTTTGATGATTTTTACTTTTATGTGTCTACAATTGTATTTAATAGCAGCCCTTGACCTGTGAAATAATACAGATATTAATATTAACTATTATTATGGTCTTCCTACTTGAAACATGAACACAGCACAAAGACTTTAAAAAGCAATAATCACATTGTTTAGTAGTTTAAAAATTAGTCAAGATATTAGACAATATATAAAATAAACTCTTTAAACTTGAATTAAAAACAAACATAAAGGAAAAAACAAGGGTTTCCATAAAAGTTGCCTCTGGTTATGATCTGAAAAGAACCTCTTCTGATCATGTTATTCTGAGGCTGGGAGGAGTAACTGAAAGAAGAGAGGTGGGTAGATAATTATAGCAAATGAGAAAAATGGCCATAGGCTAATGAAAAGCATTGAAGTGATATGCAATTAGTTCTAATTTTTAAATCTTTATCCATCATATGTTCTCCCTCTAAACATAAAGAAGAGATATGTGCATGTGTGTGTCTATAAAAAAGGGAGGGAAAAGAAAGGGAGAGAGGAAGGAAGGAAGGGAGGGAGGAAAAGGAAGGAAGAAAAAGGAAAGAAAAGAATGTTTTAATAATTCAAAAGATCAAGAGATACCTTTAATGGAAATCAGTTGTTAAAGTAGAACCACAGAAAGTTAAAATGACAAAGTTTAAAGTCCCTTAAGAGGTATCAAATCCATCTTTTGTGGCAGGTCCATATACTGAAGAGATCAATAAATTTGACATCAAAGGAACTGGATTCAGACTTATATTTTGCTACTTATTACTTGTGTAACTAATATATGACACTGTCTGAAAAGGTGGGCTGCATAGGTAAAGGACTACTCTCCAACGATGGACCTCACCTTTGGAAATTAGGAATGTCTGCTCTTTCCCAACTCATTATCCCTCTAGGAGAATAACTTTCCTTGATTAATGTATCCTATCCAAAACCTGTGTGACTATCAGGCGAATCACTTATCTCAATGTACATCAGTTTTCTCGTCTGTAAAACGAAAGCATGATTTAATGACTTCTGAGTTCTCTTCTAGATATATACATATAATCCAATAACCTCCTGCAAATGTAAAAGAATATACTCCATGATATCTCTGAATATGTGTATCTATGGACTCTTTTTAAGTGCTTCTGCTAATAGTCAAAATATTTCCTAACAAAGAAGACCAGTCTGTTGTGTATGTTTATGGGTAAGGGATGAAGAATAAACATTAGGCTAGATCTATCATTCATGTTCATTTAGCATAGGAGATTGTCAGTGTAGAAATTCCCTCTTCCAATTCAGACCAGCAACTCCTCTGAACCTAGAATTTTAGAGAGTTGAATGAGGAATAGGTAGGTTAAGTACCTTGACTAACATCAGACAGATTTGATACCATGATGTCAAATCCAGGACTTTTTCTATTGTTCCACTCCACCTCTACAATTAACCTACACACCTCTAAGTTCCCTTACAATTAGATGAGAATCTTAGCTCAGCTATTTATAATTTGTGTAACCATAGTCAAATTGTTTAATCTCCCCAAGTCTTCATTTCCTTATTCACATTATAAATAAATAAAATTAAAGGGGCAGAAGACTATAGTATAGGAGGACAGTAAGACAGCATCTCCAGGTAGGAACTGAGACACACCGAGAACAAATGGATATAGAGCAATTGTCACCCAAGGGTACTTTGATGAAGACTCTACAATGAAAAGTAGGACTTCCAAAATTAGGAGTTGTGAGAAAAGGTATCTTCAAAAATTATTACCCTTCTGAGAGAAGTTCCTGCTATGAAAGGAATCTTTCATTAGAGTCATCTAACTACATGGCTCATCTCATAATTCAGGGAAAAGAGGATTTCCAGTATTAGGAGTTGTGAATTATCCCTTTGTTACAGTTATACCTCATTTTCATTGTAGGTTAAGTTTGAATCCATGATTCCAAAGAACTCTTTGCATATTTGTGGGACTTTTGAAGGGAAATTTTTTATCACTGCCGTGCTTGCTATAACTTCTTAGTAAATGTCTTTTCTAAAAACTAATCAACTCAAAAGACTGTTAATTAGAAGTCCATCACTGTGGGTTCAAGAGCTACAGTGTTAGAAGTCTAAACCTACAAGTTTATCCCTAGAACCTAAGAGTAACTATGAAGCATTCTCTTAGGATGCCAACCTACAATTTGGGGGAGTCATCCCAAAGAATAATTCATTTATATAGGACTTTAAAATATATAACCCTGATGGAAAAGGTAAATTCAAATATTAAAATCACTATCTTATAGATTTGGAAATGGATGATAGGAGACGCTAAGAGATTTTCCCAAGAACTGGTAAGTCGTAAATAAGAGAGCCAGAAATTAATTTAATTGATTCATATTCTCAATTCTTTCTTAGACTCTCATTAGAGGAAGTCAATCCTTTTGTTCCTCTACAATTGACTCACCGTTGCATTCCCCAAACTAGAAGTTTCAAACCTTTTGAAATCTGCCCTCCAAAAGTCAAACATTTAACTCTATTATCCTTTTTAACAGTCATGAGTCTCAGATGACAAGATTGCTTCCTTTCAAAATTCCCATTGCTTCTACTTCATCAAGGTTTTTGTTGGTCAGAATTATGACATAATGAAAATTCCTATAAAATCACACATGAGGTTTTAAGAAATCTCCCCACAAAAAGTAAAAAAAGATTCTTCTCCCCTTGCCAAATTTACTTACATTTTGATTGACTACTAAAAATAAAAGCAAGAAAATCTCAACTGTTTCAATATCATAAAATAACCTGTTTGTGCACTGTTATCCCCAGTCCTAACAAGATTTGTTACTGATTGGAGTTCATGGAGCTGTATTAGTTCTCCCTCAATTATATATATTTTTAAAAAGGCAGACACCAATGGTCATTTTATTAAGAAGTTGGTGTACAAACAGAGGCAAAAAGACCTAAGGCAAGAGACAGAATATGAAACAGAACCTATGTAGAAACTAGGAATCACAGAAAAAATCAAAAAGGGGTTAACAAAATGTAAGAAATAGAAATAAAGCTCCAAGGGTTTGGTCCTGGATGAGTATTTGGATGTCAGTGTAGGTAGTGACTCTAATTTCCAAAATTCCTTAGAGAAAAACTGGTTGAAACAATTGCCACAATGGGTGGGTCAAAAGAGCCCTTAAACTATCTGGACCATCAAACATCTCATTTCTTCCACAAGGAGATATGTGGAAGACAATAATAACACTGGCTAAAAATACATTTATCTTGAAGATTACTGATAGTTACCTCTCTAAACAAATCAAAATGTGAAAAACAGTAAAGGAGGGGAAAAGCCTGCATATATCATTTTTATTTATCCTGCCCCTACTAAAACAATTGTTTTGCTTCTAGCTAAGCCTCTACAGTCATCTAAAGAAGAAAATCCTGTGGAAAAAAAACAACCATTCCCACCAACTGCCAGTCAATTGCCACCCAAGGGCAGGCAAACCAAACTAATTTCAGTCATGAGTAGGATCAGTCAATCAATTAACATGTATTTGTTAAGTCCCCCCTCTGTTTGCAACGAATGTTAGAGATACAAAGAAAAGTCCAAAAGTTCCCATATAAAAAAAAAAAAAAAAAAAAAAAAAAAAAAAAAAAACTTGAATTCTGAAATAGAAGACAACATGTCTAAATCAAAGCCTAAAAGACAGAGGATTCCGCATACTGTATTGCCAACAAAGAATTCCAAAGGAGAAATGATTTAAAGGATACCATCAGCCATTAGTATTCTCTCCCACCTTTTTAAGATTACTTATATATTGCTTGTATATATTTTGGACTTACTCATTTGTTTTCATCTTGTATTCTCCCAAGAGAATGATCTTCAGGAGCAGATACGATTTCATTTTTCTCACACAATACCTTGCTCATAGTACAAATTTAATGAATGCTTATTGAATATACTATTGGAAAAGGAGGTAACCTAGTTTTTTAGTTCAAACAAGGGATAATTGATAGACAGTATGTTTGCCCTACTGGTCTCTAGGCAATGTCAGCATCTTAAGTGAACCTCTTGTTTCTTGTGGAAGAATTACAAGAGTACATGGACAAAAGTTGAATAACATGGGAAAATATAGACTGGACCACTGATTCATCAAAATTTCAAAATAAGTATATGTATAACTAAAAAAGAATGTAAGTCAGTCATGAAAGATGATATGTGGACAGTTTAACTATTGCACTGCCATATGTTAACATTATAATACTCAATATCCAGTGTGTTGGACAGATCTATATAAGGATATAGAGAAGCATTGCTGAAGATGAGAAGACATTATTTGATCAAGGACAATGGTAGTAGGATCTAACTCAACAAAGTCATAAATCAATCAGAGTATTGAAGTATATCATGATATAACTAGATAGGCACAACCAAGGTAGCTCTACTAAGGTACAAATGATCTGGACTGATGTAGAGAAAGTCCTGCCACACTAGAGTGGGAACTACCAAGAGTACTAAGGAAAAGGGGAAAGGCCCAGAGCGGCCTCTTTCACCCCTTCTTTACCTTCACTCATTCCATTTCACTTTCATCATCACTGAACAGGTATAAGAGCAACCAATATAGTCTGTTTTTAGGGACAATGATAATCTAGACTATAATGAGTGATTATTAAAAGTGATTAATGAAACTCTAGATATAACTGGGGATGTTCACTGACTTATATTCTATGTGTAACATTTGCTTTGAATTCAAAAACCGTAATTGTAAGTCACATCAGAAGCTAGATTCTTCAAAGAGGTATTATTCATGTGACAAGTCACATAAAATGAAAATCTTTCAAATTACTTTCTATGTGGCAATGGCAATTTTCTCTAACAGATCTGATAGTAACCTTTTTTTAACCATTAAATACCTGAAGAAACAAATAAAGAACATAACGTTGCCCCACCCTGGTTATGTGACCAAAAAATTTGTTTAATGTGACTACAATTCGTTTTGTAAGTATTAATAACAATCTCTGCTATTTAAAACAGTATTAACATCCATCTTCAAAGTAAAAATCCTTTTTTTAATCAAGGACTAACTGGGCTGCTACTCTATCATTCCTGCCACCTCTATTAGTCTTTATTTTCCTTCTTATCACTGAGAAGTGTCACTGATTAACTTGGACACTTACTAGCATGAAAGTAAGGAAGGATGTGACAACATGTGCATTACTTTCAGGTCCTAAATTCTAGATGTCTTGGAACGTACAGTGACTGAGATGTTAAATGTAATTCTAGCAGCTCATAAACCAGGATCATGTAGCATTTTTTTCTTCACAGACTGAATAAATTAACTATGAATATGAAGAGCTAAAAAATATGGCTTTGTCATCACTTCTGTCATTTAAAAAAATCATGTGAAGAAAAAAGAGAAAGTCTTTTGGGGGGGTTAACTATTCAATATTTGTAAGAGAATTTGTAGAAAATGAATGAATTATCTGTTAATTAATGGATCTATGGAAATTTCATCTAAAGTCCATCAAATATTATCAACTTTTTAAAAGTTCTATTTTCCTCTTTGTCTTCTACTACTTGGCCACTATGTTTCTCAAGTTTCCCTGTTTCTCTTTCACTGGTTTTTCATATCTATCCATCTTTCCTTCCTTTCCCCTTTTCTTTCTTTTCTTCTTCCTCCTTTCCCTTCTTCTTTTTCCTCTTCCTCTCCTCCTCCTCCTCTTTTTCTTCTTCCCTTCACATCTAAATCTTTTCTTTGTTGTTTTCTTATTCTTTAATGCCAATCTAGTATATATCTGTTCCCTTCCTATTACCTCATAAAATCTTTGTCAGTTATTCTTTTTTGTGTCCTGTCCTTTCTTTATCCTTGCCAATTCTATACCTTTAACTGACATCCCTTTGTTTTTATCTACAGTTATTTCTCTTTTACTTTCCAGTTCCTCCATTACCTATTCCCCCTTTCACTGGAAGTCCCATAGTATAATTGAAAGAGGACTTATTTGGAGCCAAGGAACTTGGATTTCAAGTCTAATACTGCCTTTAACTAATGCCAGTTAGTTGTCCTCTACCACTTGACCGCTATGCTCCTCAAGTTTCCTTGTTTCTCTCCTATCTCTGTTTTCTCATTTCTATCCTTTCTTCTTTCCTTTCTTTATTCCTTCTTTCCTTCTTTTTCCCCAAGTTACAATGGGCATGTCAATTAACTTCTCTAAGACTTACTATTTTTACTTATTTTCCAAATGAAGGGGATGCTCCATGTTCTTTAATATCCCTTCTAACTATAATTCTATAATCCTATCAACTATTTAGCTATTGTCATATTCTTTTTTTAATTTTTAATTTTGAATATTTTCCTATAGTTACATGTTTCATGTTCTTTCCCTCTTTCCCAAAACCCCCTAACTCCCCTTAGCCAATGCACAATTCCACTGGGTTTTACATGTATCATTGATCAAGACCTAATTCCATATTATTGATAGTTGGACTAGAGTTATCGCTTAGTGTCTACATCCCCCAAAATATCCCCAACAGCCCATGTGTTCAAGCACTTGTTTTTCTTCTGTGTTTCTACTCCCACAGTTCTTCCTCTGAATGTGGCTAGTTTTCTTTCTCATAAGTCCCTCAGACTTGCTCTGGATCCTTGCATTGCTGCTAGTAGAAAGGTCTGTTATGTTCGATTGCACCACAGTTTATCAGTCTCTGTATACGAAGTTCTCCTGGATCTGCTCCTTTCACTCTGCATCAGTTCCTGGAGGTCATTCCAGTTCACATAGAATTCCTCCAGTTCTTTATTCCTTTGAGCACAGTAGTATTCCATCACCAACTGATCTTAATCAACCAGTGATGTGACTCCAAGTAATCCACTGCTTTCACTTCAAAATGATAAACCATATCAGGAATAGTTCTAGAATTTTTCCATATAACAATGTTATTACCTCATTCATCTATATAATCTAATTCAAGTATCTCATCTTTAAAAGGCTCATTAATTATTTGAATAAATATATATATGGTATGTTACAATTTATACAAATCTGGGAAGGATAACAAACACAGTCTATGGCAAAGTCAAGGTTCAAAAAGATTTTGACAGGCTGCAAAATTGGGCTAAGTATGATAAAATATATTAGAGATAAATGTATTCTTTTTGAAAATATGGGAAGAGAATAGGCAATTTTCCACGATATTATTTTCATCAGACTTTGTCTTCAGCATTATACAATTTTATGAGAAAGATGGAGAATGTAAGTGTACTTGTTGCTTGTTGATTATAAGAGAGCAAGTGGTTCAAAATAGCAAAAGTTATCTTGAAAGAGTTTCCTCCAAAAAGGCATAACCATGTATATGCAAATGTAACAAAGGCTGTTCCAGGATTGTAACAAAGCTGTTTCAATGTGGCTTTCAGGATGGTATGAATGGATAGTTTCTTCTCAAAAGAATACTTTAATTCATACCAGGAAGAAAACAAGACTATTAGGGTGAAAAATTACTGCTATTTTCTCCTTGGAGAGAAGAAGGTACTGGACTAGAATTATATTTAGCTGCTTCCTCAAATATTATTATTCTAAGGATATAGTTTTTATTTTTAAGCTAAACTCCTTATAACTGCTTATTGATAGGGAATGATGGACTCTAAGCTTTTTTATACAAGTCTTGATTCCCTTTTCACCAAAGAAACATATATGAGAATACATACACATATACATATATACACATATACACATATATCTACATGGAAATTCTCTAAAATCTCTAGTGTGACAAGCTCAAAACAAGGACACAATCAAAGTTCTACATGTTGGCTTCTTGTAAGAGTCTTTCTCCTTTCATGACTGAAAAGAAGTTGGGATCCCATGAGTTTCCTCCACTGTGCATTGATCTCTTCCAATAAGTAGAGAGTCTCACACCAATGGGCCTTGTGGCTTGGGTTATAATAAAAACATTTTTAAAAATTTATAGATATAGAGATAACTTTCTAGCCTTGTAAAAGTTCATAATCAATATTCCCAGTGACTAAGAACAGAATTGATTAGGAAAAAATCAGATGACTAGATGAAAATTGGCAAATTGTTGCTCAAAAACCCCTAAATTGGTTCCTAATACAAACAACCATATTTTGTAATGCAAGGATTCTAATCTTCATGCTCTCTGACTATAAATCATGGGGCACCATGTTTTCCAAATAAAAACTCTGGTTGAGCTGATGGGCAATGGGGACACATAATAGATGCAGGCAAACAATAGCAGAGTACAATTTATTAGGCTTGTACAAAACATGAAATACAAGGTATCATCCAGGATATGTATGATTGGAAAAAGAAGTGCAACCCAAACAGAATGAAAGATGGTAGATTGACATCACAAGTCCTATGAAATGACAGAAGACCTAGAGTAAGACCTTGAGCATGTTTGATATCCTCTTTGGAGGATTTGTGTCAAGACATGGACAAACATCACATTATTGAAGAAGAAGCGGATATTTTGTGATCTACAGCAAAGAGCAGCATCCATATAAATGTGATCACAGAGCCACAAGCATATAGGAGAAACTACTTTGGTCCTTCAGAAAAGGGAGTAGTATTCTACAGCCTGAATAAGAGTATGTCAAGAGACTTCCCTAAAACCTCTGTGGCATCTTTCCATCTACAGGGCTTGCTAAGTTCAATAAAAAATAGACTGGTTCCCTACTGTTATCATGTATTATATGTTTTAAATTAATTTTAAATAAACATAAATTATATTTAAAAAATTAATTGCATATAAATAAGATAAACATGATTAAGCACTGTGACACTATCCTAATATACAGCATAATGTGGAAAATAATATTTTTCTTCAAAATCAAAATGAAAAATAATAATTCTTAGCTATCCTGATCTCCTTCAAGATTTAGCTCAACAAATCATCTTGTGAATGAGCTCTTCCTTAGTCCCATAGATGATAATACCTGGCTCTCTCAAGTTACCTTTTATTAACTTGTAGGTATCTTGTATATATATTTCTATATGCATGTCTTCCCCATTACAATGTAAGCTTTATGAGAGCAGACAACATCAATTTTGTCTTTGGATCCCCAGAGCTTATCATACTGTGGGGGATATAGTTAGATTTTTTTAAAACCCTTACCTTCCATCTTGGAGTCAATACTGTGTATTGGCTTCAAGGCAGAAGAGTGGTAAGGGTAGGCAATGGGGGTCAAGTGATTTGCCCAGGGTCACACAGCTGGGAAGTGTCTAAGGCCAGATTTGAACCTAGGACCAGGTCTCTAGGCCTGGCTCTCAATCCACTGAGTTACCCAGCTGCCCCCTATATTTAGATTTTAATGTTTGTTGTTTGCTAGAGTAATATCTGCACAAAACATAGCAGCCACAGTTTTTAGTTCTTAATGACATCAATTAATTGTCAGAAGAACATAGGTTCCTTGAGGGCAGGGAATGCTTCATTTTTGTCTTTCCATCTCCAGTATCTAGTACAGAGAGTTTACGCATGGTACAGGCTTCATATATACTGACTGAGTTATTGAATCATAATTTACTAAAAATTATCACTGGGTTTTGTTCCTATATGTATGCTCTATATTACACTGAATGTAAAAAATAAAACGAATCGTGGAGGACAGTACATTATTATTATGAGGAAACACTGGAAAAATGTGCAAGTGAGGATTAATGTCCTTTCCATTTGTTTCTGACAGCCTGTATTCAAGTTCAGGTTGTCTGGTCAACATTTGTGTCTGACGTTTAGTTTCCAAATCATGATGCTTCATGCTGGACACGAATTCCCTAGGAGAAATTTAGGGATAACTTTCCCACAGGTTTTCCTAATTAAAGATGCATCTACTCTTTGCCCACATCTGCTCATAAAAACTGGATAATTGAATGCACATGTGCTGATTTGTGATTCATTTTAGCATTTTGCAGGTGCAAATGTGGGTTTAAGGTGCAAAATGGAGCCACAAATGTCATAAGCTTCATCCAGCCAAAATTCTAGGCTTTAATCACATCTAAATAACTGTTCAGGTGATGCAATCAAATGCCTTTGCTCACAAAAGGGTTGTAATAATAAAATATTGTGGGTGAGACTGAGATACAGTCACAGATGAAGCTGTAATATTTGGAGAAAATAAGATCCAGCCCATCTTTGCCAAATCTGACATTAAGCAACGTATATAGTACTTTAAACACATTAGTATAAAATTCACTTCAGATGGGATTCAGAAGAAATTTAACCACCTAGAACAAAGGGAAAATTATATATGTATAAGTATACACATATGACTATGTATAGATCTTTATGTATAGAATTTTTTCATTGTATATATATATATGTGTGGGTGTGTGTGCATGTGTTTCTGTACATTTATAATTTATTCAAGGATTTACATTAAAAATAATTCAACTCTCATAATTGTTATGCACTAAGGTATATCATGTACTATATTGTAATCATTATGTTCTGAGGGAAAAGCCTCAGTATGCTACTAGTATCCAAAATTCAACCTTCTTCTACTTACAGTGAGATGGTGGAAGGAAGACTGGTATAGGAGCTAGAAAAATCATAGTCTGGTTCAGACTCTATTGCCTACCAATTTTATGGCAATGAGAAGAGTCATTTCCCTTTCTGAATCTCAGATTCCTTATTGTTAACAATACTTGCTCTTTATGCCTCTCAAGGCATTGTAAAGATCAAATGAAATAATGCCTACAAATACTCTTTGAAATCCATAAAGTGCTATTTAGGGAGAAAGATATTAGTGGTCAATTTTTTAAAAAAAGTAGATCTTCAGGAATATCTCCTTCAGGAGTAGAAGCCAACCCTGGGTTCACAAAGAATATGCTAGAAAAATTTAAGTCCTACCAGACTGGAACAGCTTTGGATGTGGAACTCAGTGATGGATGATGTGTCTCTTGTCCAAGGACCAGACTAGCTAAGTTCAAAGAGGCCCATCATCAGAAGGTTGACCTTTAGGTGATGAACTTTTTTTAGCCACAACGATTTATATAAAACCATATGCTTAAGCATGGAGGGGTTTTGATCTGTGTCAGTGTAGGGATTACCCATACAGAGGAAACCACAAAGTCTTGAAATACTGAAGTAAATCTAAAAGTAGAGTACTGGTGCAGATAAACCTAAACAGTAGAAAATCCAAAAAGTATGCATATTTGGTTTGGCAATGAAGTTATTGGGTTCTCTCTCTTTTTTTTTCATTTCAGCAGCCACCCCTTCCATTATAATTGGGGATAATATTACTAGTGGTTCTATGAACCAGAGACCTCCCTTACATGTGGGTAAAATAATATGCATTGCCCATGAGTCCATGGGGTTTTTAGCTAGTGTACAAAAGCTACAGGCAACAAAGAGAGCAAATTCAGGCCCTTTTTTCTCTTAAGTTATTTATTTCTGCCACTTTTATTTAAATTGTATTTTCATGCCATGTTTTTACTCCTTCTTTATGTATATAAATGAGCATATATGTGTGTGTGTGTGTGATATAGAAGAGCATATTTTCCATTAAAATTATGTATGCATATCTTCCACATTTAATTATTATGGAAAAATGTCCATTTAAAATAGAAACTGCCATTTCTCCAAAGGTGGCAGATTAAATAACAAGTTGGCCTAAAAGGACATTTCAACATTTTTTAATTGAGCCCTTTTTGAACTTAAATCAGTTAACTCCTTCAAAGGTTATCAAGGAAGAGACAGAAAAGCAAATATTCAATGCCAACCAGTCAGACTAAAACCAAAGTCTCAGTTCTTATTCATTCCATCAGTCACTCATTTACATTTACATGCCAATTGAAAAAACACTGATGGTTCACTAGTTATTTCATGGTTACCATATCCAAAGCATTTCTAAACTGAAAAGGGATCAGAAAAGTAAAAATGTTTTCTCTATGATAACATCTTTGAATCTTATGTTGATCTTTATTATTCTTTTAAAACGACTGTTTATCTTCACCTTCCATATTTTGACCTCTGTAAAATGATCATCAAATGACTGTTTGGTTCAGTATCCAATCTCAAATATCTACTTGTTTGTTATGCTGAATATTATATAACATTTGTTATAATTTCCGATGTATATTTTTTCAGTCTTCTGTAAAGTTATTTATATAAACAAAGTACTTCCTTTGAATCTCCATAGGGTTTTGTGTATAAAAATTCTGCCATATTTAAGTCCCTCTGCCTGCCAAATACAATTCATTCTCATTGTAAACATACATGATATATGTATACACATGTACATATATGTGTGTGTTTATATATGTGTATGTATAAAATATTAAGGCGAGGTGTAGGCAAGGAAAACTCTTGAGAGGGTTCTAGAAAAGAGTCATCTCTAGGAAAATATGGTTGAAATGAATACAGAGTTAATGGAAGAGAATGAAGCAGTCAATGAAAGCAAATGTAGAAGGACCTTGGTGGATTTCTACCTTTTTATAACTACTATTAAATCCCTGAAGAAAAATAATAGCAAGTCATTTCTATACTAGTATTTATGCCCCTCCACTCATTCTCCACTTCAAATTATACTTTATCTACAAAGACATCTGTGACTAGTTTTGCAAGTGATCTTGGACCCCTCAACTACTACACACTATTTTTGCCATTTATTTAATATTTGTCAATTACTAGGAGATGTAAAATGTTAAGAAATTTTGATACAATGGAGAAGAAAAAACATGGAATCTGACATTTATTTCTCTTATAGTTTATGAAAAATGGAAACTTAAGAACAGACAAAGCAATATATATTATGGTAAGAATCTGTGATTTCATTGATAATAGAGAACTCCCAGGTAAAGTTACTCCTGTCAGTGTAGGTTGGCACCTTCTATGTAACTTATAGTCCTAAATTGTTAGCTAACCCTGAAAGGATAGGCAACTTTTCCCCAAACTCATGGTGCATATGTATAAAAGTAGGACTGGACCCGGGTCTTCTACCAACCAAGCAAGAGTTAGAAAAAAATTACAAAATGTAAAATAAAAAATTTTGATTGCATTAAATTAAAAAGGTTTTGTAGAAACAAAAAACAATGCAACCAAAATCAGAAGGGAAACAACAAACTGGGAAAAAATCTTTATAACAAAAAAACTCTGACAATGGTCTAATTACTCAAATATACAAGGAGCTAAATCAATTGTACAAAAAATAAAGCCATTCCCCAATTGACAAATGGGCAAGGAACATGAATAGGCAATTTTTAGATAAAGAAATCAAAGCTATCAATAAGCATATGAGAAAGTGTTCTAAATCTCTAATAATTAGAGAAATGCAAATCAAAACAACTCTGAGGTATCACCTCACACCTAGCAGATTGGTTAAAATGACAGCAGGGGAGAGTAATGAATGTTGGAGGGGATGTGGCAAAATTGGGACATTAATGCATTGCTGGTGGTGTTGTGAACTGATCCAACCATTCTGGATGGCAATTTGGAACTATGCCCAAAAAGCGCTAAAAGATTACCTGCCCTTTGATCCAGCCATACCATTTCTGGGTTTGTACCCCAAAGAGATCATAAGGAGAAAGATGTGTACAAAAATATTTATAGCCTCGCTTTTGTGGTAGCAAAACACTGGAAAACAAGGATATGTCCTTCAATTGGGGAATGGCTGAACAAATTGTGCTCTCTGTTGGTGATGGAATACTATTGTGCTCAAAGGAATAATGAACTGGAGGAATTCCATGTGAACTGGAAAGACCTCCAGGAATTGATGCAGAGTGAAAGAAGCAGAACCAGAAGAACACTGTACACAGAGACTGATACACTGTGGTACAATAGAATGTAATGGACTTCTGTACTAACAGTAATTCAATGATCCAGGACAATTCTGAGGGACATTATCCATATTCAGAGAAAGAACTACAGGAGTGGAAACACAGAAGAAAAAAACTACTTGTACACATGGGTTGATACGGACATGATTTGGGATGTGGACTCTAAACCAACACCATAGTGCAATTATCAATAATATGGAAATAGGTCTTAATTGATGCCACGTGAAGAAACCAGTGGAAATGTGCATCAGCTATGGGGGATGGAGGAGAGAGTAAGAGCATGAAACATATAACCATAGAAAATTTTTTTCTAAAAAATAAAATTTAAAGAATTCTATATTGTTGTGGAGAAAAAGATATATTTGTTTTCTGAACTTCTGTACAGTGTCTCAGAAAAACAGAAAGCACTAGTTTTCTGAAAATGAAGTTTGAATATGAAGAGTCCTCCTTCTTTTCCAATTATGTCACTAATAATATCTTTTCTTCCATTGTTTTTTGTCAGCAAGTCATCCCTGGCAATATGCTGCAGCCTACTTATTCCCACTCTGAGTATTTTCCCCATGGTACTTTGGATCATTCCCAATTGAGTCTTCTAAGATCAGAATGTTTCACGATGTGCAACCATATAGCATCTGTGAGATAAAGTTGATACTAAAAAATGAGATTTTATCCCTTATTCATTTTGGATCACTGAAAGTGCTACATGGTGTCATTTCTGAACTATCACCAAAGAACAATACACTAGGAATCAGATAACTCATGTTCCTCTAGTCCTGTTTCTACTACTAACAAGCAAGCAAATTATTTCAACCTTCTTACACAGTTTCTTCATTTGTAAAATAAATAGGTGTAATGATATAAGGAGTACAGCAAGTAATGGCTAAGCTCCGATTGGATGGTGATTGAATAAGCAGTCCTCAAGAGAGATGTGGTTAAGTTTCTAATAAATTCTTGGGGGGAGGGAGGGAGGAAGACAAAGAAAGAGTAAGCAAGGGAAAGAAAATGGTTTGTGTACCATATATGGCCAAAATTTATGAGTACATTCAGATTCTTTCTTCCCTGCTGCCAAGGTCAGATTTGGGCTATAGCAGTGAGCTGTGTAAATGAAAGAAGTATCTATACAAATGAAACTTCAGATTTTTTAAAATTGCAATATTTCAGCAAGTAACTATTTCTTTATCAGCAATAGAATCATTAAATCCTAGAATTCTAGGGGAAGGAACCCAAAGAGTCATCTAGACTAATTTGTACCTAATCAGGAATTACCTCTACATTCCTTAGAAATAGGGATCCTGGATTCAGATCCGGCCTCAGACACTTCCCAGCTGTGTGACCCTCGGCAAGTCACTTGACCCTCATTGCCCACCCTTACCAATCTTCCACCTAGGAACCAAAACACAAAAGTTAAGGGTTTAAAAAAAAAGAATTAGGGATTCAATTTCCATTTGAATATACCTGGTTATTAGGAGCTCACTGTTTCGTGAGCCAGCAAAGTCCACATTGAGAGTGCTGTGGTAGGAAATTTCCTTATATAAAACTAAAATTTGTCTCACTATGATTTTCTCACATTACTCCTAATCTTGCCTTCCAACACAAAGTGGAGCAAGTATGTCTTTCCCACAAAAGCCTTCCAAATATTTAAAGAGAGGTATTATCTCCTCTTGAAGTTTTATTTTATTTTCATAGATATACTCCTAACCTTAGTTAACATAACCAAACAGTCAACAATAAAGTGATTAGCAAAGATCAAAAGTCAAGGTGTCTTCAAAAGATATTATATCCATATTCTATTTCTTGTGACTGAAGAAATATTTTTCTGTGTAAATAAAAAAATTTAACTTGCCATCAGTGAATAAAAATTATAATGGTCTAACATTGCAGGAGATCTTTCATAATAGAAATATAATTCATTTCTAAAATATGTACAATAAGACAATGCTTTGACCTTATGATCCTATGATCCTTCTGTTGCACAGATTTTAGAAATCACTTGAAGAAATAAAGGCCAGGTAGTGATATATATAGATATATATATAGATATATATATATACANCTTCCAAATATTTAAAGAGAGGTATTATCTCCTCTTGAAGTTTTATTTTATTTTCATAGATATACTCCTAACCTTAGTTAACATAACCAAACAGTCAACAATAAAGTGATTAGCAAAGATCAAAAGTCAAGGTGTCTTCAAAAGATATTATATCCATATTCTATTTCTTGTGACTGAAGAAATATTTTTCTGTGTAAATAAAAAAATTTAACTTGCCATCAATGAATAAAAATTATAATGGTCTAACATTGCAGGAGATCTTTCATAATAGAAATATAATTCATTTCTAAAATATGTACAATAAGACAATGCTTTGACCTTATGATCCTATGATCCTTCTGTTGCACAGATTTTAGAAATCACTTGAAGAAATAAAGGCCAGGTAGTGATATATATATATATATATATAGATATATATATATATACATGTCTTATCATAAACACTGGATTTAATTTTAAAATCAACATAAACCAAACTCTTATTTTTATTTTTCATAAAATAAAAGGAAAAGAATCTCTATGACAACAGGAAGCAGATAAACATAGTCTATTTCTTTGTAACTAGAGTGTATAACACATTTATACAATCTATATATAACACAGTTTAGCCATAATAAAAGCTTAATACATACTTAATACATATGTATTTACCAATAGAAAGAAGAGAATTACATTTCTTTTTACCTCAAACTACAATTATACATTAATCAAAATAAAAAGAAAGCATCTCATTAAGTCTAAACTGATGCATAACAGATCTTTTTAAACCCTTACTTTCTTCTTAGTATCAATTCTAAGAGTGACAATGGCTAGGCAATAAAGGTTAAAAGTGACCTGTCCAGAGTCACAGAGCTAGAAAGTGTGTGAGGCCAGATTTGAAACCAAGTCCTTCAGGTCTAGTACACTATCCAATGTGCTACCTAGAAGCCCCCTTAACAGATTTTTTAAATTAGTTATTTCATCTGGAAGACAGAAAGTAATTAAATTATTGATGTATTGCCATTTACAACTTTTTCTCTAGGTACATAGATATAGCTATAAATATATATATATATGTATATATATACATATATACACACATATATGTGTGTATACAGATATATTTCCTTTCCTTTCTAGTAGGTTAGTTCATTCTTATGTACGTCCTCTCTACTTCTGTAGTGATTGTGACACAGTAGAGGAAAAGACAGGTATATAAGGAATTAAGAATTGGACTACTTTTAGACTGATTATATAAACATTAACTTAATTCCATATGTTCTAAATGTGAGATCTTTGTCCAATGGTAACATAATCCCTAGTACACAGAAACACTTATCAAATGCTTTTTTCACTTTCTTTGTGAAATTCTCACTATAAGAAAAATCAGAAGACAAAACAATTTCAGCTAAATGGAAAGATGGATCAAAAGATGTTTTAGAGACAGAAGAATTGGTGAAATTGATACTGTTACATGTCCAAAGGTAGTCAATCAAGAAGCATTTATCATACCAGACTTCTACATCTCTTTATCATTTCTCCCTTCTTTTCAGAATACTTTTATTGTATACAAGGAGGAGCTACAATTTGTAATGTTTGACTAAGAAAGAGATTTTTGGAGACGTATGAAAACAAGGCTGAATTGAGACAATATATAAAAATCTTTCAAAAATTGTAATTGCCCAGTTACTCCTAAATGAATAAAGCCTTTCCACCAAGAGAAAAGGTTGGGAAGACTTGTTGGTCTTTCTCTTCTTTTTTCCCCACCTATATTTGCTTCTCTTTCTCATAATGCAGTATAGAGAAACCAAAAGAAATTCAAAAAAAGAATGATTTCTTACCCTTTGCTGCCATCGTGAGGCCAGAAGAGCAAAATGTCAAAAAAAAAAAGAGATTTTGATTTTTAAATTGTTTTAATACATATATAAAACAAAAGTTTATTTTTAAAAGAAGTAAAATTACATTTATCATAATTAAAGCTTCATCTAAAATAATAGTTGTAATTTCAGTATGCATGTTATTGTATAGACTAAATAGATCATAAAAGGGAAGCAATAAAATTAATTTCAATTCTGAATTTTGGTGTTATATCACTAGAATTCACAGTGTTTAGAAAACTTTATTTTAATCAAATATAACATTTTCCATTTAAAACTCAAATATAACTATAATATTGTAAACAAGATAAAGTGACAAAAGTATTGAGGACTTTCTCAAGCTTATTTTAACAAAGTAGGATGAACTCATTCATCAAATCATGAGCAATTGGAGAAAAGACATCAGAGACAACATAGTAAAAAAAAATACAACAGAAAATGAATAGCCATGAGTAACAAGTATGGTAACTTAGTGCTCTCTATAACAATTCAATTTAATTTTCATCAAATATTTAGTAAATGTCTTCTATGTTCAAGGAACTGTTCTTAGTGCTAAAGATACAAAGGCCAAACAAAACAGTCCTTACCCTGGGGTTGGCAACCTTTTTGGCCATGAGAGCCATAAAGGCCACATTTTTTAAAATGTAATTTTGTGAGAGCTGTACAGTGTTCACAGTGCGCACTCCTGTAACAGCGCCTGAAAAAAAAATTGACTTTATGGCTCCTGCAGAAAGAGACATATCTGGCCCTCAAAAGAGCCAGATGTGGCTTGAGAGCCATACGTTGCTGACCCCTGCTCCAGGGGCTTACATAGATACCACAAGTGCACATACAAGTCAATACAGAATATATACAAAGTAATTTTGAGAGGAAAAGAGTACTAACACCTAAGGTGACCCTGAAAATGTTCATTGAAGGAAGTTAAGTACCCTATTAGGGCCGTGTTGGTGAACCTATAGTGCAGATGCCAGAGAGAACAGTTATAGCCCTCTCTGTGGGCACACACACAATCACTCTCACCCCAGCACAGAATTCATTACTAGAAAGCCTGTGGGGCCAGGATGCTCCCTTCTCCCTCTTCAACATGCCTGAGGACATTTCTGATTTCACCCACCCCTCTGCCCAGCAGCCCAATGGGAGTGCTTTCTCCCTTCTCTGTCTGGGGTAAGTGGGGTAGGGGGCAGTTTGGGCACTTGACCTATATAAAAGGTTCACCATCACTGCTATACAGTATAGATAATGATCACAACAAATTACAACAGAAAAAAAAGGAGATAAAAAGATTTTAATTTTAATTGACATTAAAAAGGAAATCTAAAAATTCCAATTGAGATTTGCTTTTTTAAAAAACCTATTATGGGGCAGGTGGGTGGCCAGTGGATTGAGAGTCAAGACAGGAGGTCCTCAGTTCAAACCTGGCTTCAGACATATCCTGGCTGGGTGACCTTGGGCATGTCACTTAACCCTCATTACCTACCCCTTACCATTTTTCTGCCGTAGAACCAATTCATAGAAATGATGCTAAGGAGAAAGGTACAAGTTTTTTAAAATGCAAGTAATCAAAAAAAATAGATAAATATTTTATGATCAATCACATTTTATTTCTAATGCTATGGTTTTTTATAAACATTATCACTACTTTATAACACTCCTTACAAAATTAAGAATGTAATTTTGTAAATCCCTTTATTAAATTACCAAGATTCCTAAGTCATCTCCTCTCTGAATTGCTTAGTTTTCCTAATCAATTCAGTTCAACAAGCAACCATTGCGTGACCATCCTGAAGAAGACACAGAGAAAGGCACTATTGCAGAAATCAAAAGTGGAAGAAGAAAGGAAATAGTCCTACCCTTAAGGAGCATACATTTTAGTGAAGAGAGATACTGTGCCATATACACAAGTAAGAAAATACCAAGTAGGGAGAATCACAATTAAAAAATCAGGAAGTACCTTTTTTTAATAAACTTTACCTTCTATCTTGGAATCATTACTATGTGTTGGTTCCAAAGGCAGAGGAGTGGTAAAGGCTAGGCAATGGGCACTAAGTGACTTACCCCAGAGTCACACAACTAGGAAGTGTCTGAGTCTGTATTTGAACCAAGGACCTGCCAACTCTAGGTATAACTCTCAATCCAGTGAGCCACCTACCTGCCCCCAAGTACCTCTTTTAAGAGGTGATACATGAACTGAGGATTAAAGAGCACCAGAAATTCTGATGACAAAGTGAAGATGACAAACATTCCAGCCACAGGAGACAGCTTATGGAAAAACATGGAGGCAGGAGATAGAATATTGTATTTGGGGAACAGCAAGATAAATTTGACTAGAACATAGAATGTATGAGGAAGTAGTGATGTGAAATAAGTCTAGAAAGAGGTTGGGCACAATTTATGAAAGGTTTTAAACAGATACTTTAAAGCACTGGTTGTATTATGGAAGCGTTCATATTTTATCCCTGAGGCAATAAGGAGCCCATGAATCTTCCTGAGCAATAGACTGACATGGTTGGACCTGTGCTTTAAGAATATCAATAAAAAGTTGTGGGATGACTGGATTGGGAATAGAAAGCAGAGAGAACAATTAGGAGTCTATAATAATAATAGTTAATAGTTATGTAGTACTTTAAAGTTTGTGAAACATTTTATCTATATTATTTGATTCTTAAAATAACCTTGTGAAGTTCCATTATTTTCATTTTACATATGAAGAAACAGTGATTTACCCAGGATCTACACAGAAAATAAATGTTCAGGGTGAGGCAGCATTCAAATTGAGGTCTTCTTGACATCAGTCCCACACCAGATGCTATTACACGAGTACAAAAGTGAATGGCAATGAAAGCCCAAAAAAGGGAAATAACTGTGTGAGTAAAGAGAAAACAGACACAAAAGATGATGTGAAATAAATCAACAAGTTTTAGAAGTTGATTGGATGTGGAAAAGTAAAGGAGAAAGAAGTGTCTAATATTAATTTGAGGTTATAAACATGGATAAGTGAAAGAATACACTGTCCTCAATAGGAATAAGAAAGCTAGGATATTAGGTAGAGAGAAAAAGATAAGGAGTTTATATGCAAATCTTATACTTCATCTCTTTCTATGGCTTCAAAATTTTATCAACTCCTACTACACTTTCAAAATCAGATTATAACATGTAAACTCTAATGTGTCTAAGCCAATTGATCTTTAGGGAATGAAGCATCAAATTTGCTTTGGCCATGAAACTCAGTTACTCACTGAACTGTAGGAAATTTTGTTGTCTATATCATTTCTTAGCAAATACTACTTAAAACAAAGAGAGACCGATTCAGTGACAGAGAGACAGAGAAAGATAGAAAGAAGAACAAAGAAAAGGACAAGTCTGTGTGTCCAGGGGAAAAAATCATTTCCCTTCTCTATACATGCTAAAAAAATGGATTAGCCTAGATCCACAGGGTCCTGATTCTGGACTGCATTTTCTTTGCCTCTGTCTCTAGAACATTGGGTTATAATCTTCTCCACTCTGAAACTTTGCCCAATAGATGAGGTATGTTTGTTTATACTTTGAGAAAATGGAAGCAAGATCATCAGAAGAATATATGAATTAAGATTCCCTAAATTTCAGGTATATCTTTCTTTGGTGGAATTCACATCTGGAAAAATTCACATCTGGAAAAAGTAGCAATTTGTTCTCCTTAATGAGAGCTGTGGTCTTCTTCCTTTACAGAACTACCTCCAGGATTTTTTCTCTATTAGAGATGTCAAGTAGGATCACAGTGATAATACCTGCTTGGCTTTGGGCATATAATGCGGTCATTTGGCACTCCCAGAATACTGCTCAGGACAGATCATTCATTATCTTTAACGTTTATCCCAGGGATGAACAGAAGTTATCTCCTTCCATTGTTAGAGAATCCAGAGAAATTTTCACAAGAAGGAGCTACCAAAAGACAGATGGTTTCTGCAAAGACCTCCCGTCTGTGTCCACTATTTAACATAAAATCATAGAAGGTAATACTAACTATAGATTTTTTTAAAAGACTTTTGTGGTCACTCAGGACCTCCTTTCTGAACCCACCTGAACTGCCTCCAGTTACATGAACAGTATTATATTCTAATATTTTAAATGCCTTTTCATCCCAATCCAGTTCATCTCATTTTCCAAAATGGTTTCAGCCAACCTACTTACATTCATTCTTAATTTCATGTCATTCTTCATATAGCTTGCCACCCTTAATTATGAAGTGGAAAAGTTAGACAAGATGGAAGGGAAATGAAAACAAGGGAGTGAGGAAAGATTGTTAATTGTGGAGAGGGGTAAGGGGTGAAAAATAGCACTCTGGGAGTACTAAATACAGATATTACACATTTCAAATAGGGTTGAACCAATATTTCATATGCTAAAATGCTTCATAGCTATTCATAAAAAATAAATATATGCTATGCCTATGACTCTTTGTTTTACAGGAAGACATGAGTCCGTTCAAACAGAATATGCCTTGTTTTCTCCATCATGTGCAGTACAAATGAATGTACTTTCTTCTGAAGACCCATTATAATTAAAAGTCTTATGTAAAAGTTTCCTTTTCTTCGCTATAATAGGAAGTCAAAAGGGAAAATGTATTCTTTCTCCCTTGGTTTAAAATGGAGTTACTGTGAAAATAATGTTCAACTAAATTAGTTTTCCATTTTATTCCCTGCTGATGGTAATGAAAACACATCACCCAGAAGTGATTGAAAGCATAATTTCTAATGGTTCCCAGCAAAAATAGGCTTCATCTTTGATAAACTAGGGAAAGCCAAAAGCATAATCACAATTTAAGGGTATTTTATTTCAATTGAATGCATCTTTAAATTGCATTATTTAATAACTTTGTGTCACAATAATAATCATATTATATAATACCTAAGTTTTTAATTACTAAACTCTGTGATTTCTTAGTTCTACAAAATGCACTGGTATTCCTAATGTGATATTTTTATATTAAATACAATAATTTAGCAGAATTTATACTGTAAAATAAATAGTAGATTTAGCATAGCATTCTTTTTAATCAAAATTAGTTTATCTCCTACTATGGTCAAGTGATAATAACAATTTCAATTCTGGTCCTTTAAAATCTTCCAATTTCCCTTTCTTTAGGACTTATGATAACAGATTTAGAACTCAAAAGCATCTTCAAAGTCCTCTTATTCAACCACTTCATTTTAAGTGACCTGCACAAGCATAATCTTTGTCTGAAATTTGACTTGAATCCGTGTTTCTGATTCCAACACTGGCATATTTTCCATTTTCAAGAGTCTTAAAACACCTCTGGAGATTCTCAAGTAGGGAGTTTAAGCTAAAAAAAAATCATGGGTGTGAGTGATACTCTCCCAGCTAATATAAGATATTATTGTGAATTGTCCCACAGTTCAATATAATAGATTCATTTATACCATGGTCAACTAGATTCTCAGCTCCATGAGTACAGCAACTGACTTATCTAAATCTATATTTTATCTATTGCTTAGATAAATATAGATAACACATTTATTAAATGCTAAGTGCCAGGCAGTAGTCTAACATATTTCTTTATACACAATAGATGCTTAAAGTATTTCTACTGAATCTGACTAGGTAAAAGTATCTCCCCACCAGCAATGTAAACAGTGACATATGAGACCTTTTTCATTATAGCACTAGTAATATATGATGTGTGTTTTCCTCAAATACTATATGCTTACTTTCACAAAGCCTTTTGAGAATAATGTATGCATCTATCACAGACTACTATCACAATTATCAGAAAGAAACAGGCCAACTTTCCCAAATATTCTGTAACAGAGGATCTTATAGTCACAGAATGAACTGGGCAATGCAGAGAATATAAGATCTCATTATAATTCTTGTTTGCTGACTATATTTTAAAAGTATTTGGTTTAATAAATCAAATAGTGATGCTAAAGGTTCTCCTCCAAAAAGATGTTTGTCACACATCTGTTTAAAATCATACAAAATTCCTTGAAGTTTGTGACAACAGTTAACTTTTTTTTATTATCCTCTAATTATTAATTTCAAGTAAAATATAAATCATGGAGTGATGTGCTCACCAATGGTAACAGCCATTTTTTTGATGAATGTCCAATTTCAACTCCAAATAAAGAAGTAACTCTTCCAGATGTTATTGATTGTCACTGACATTGTAGTGATTGCATCAAGATCCAGAACACTGAAAAGCCTCCTTAAAAAATCCATAATGAGTCAAAAGATATCAGACTTTGTTCAAAGAGGGGGAAAGGAAAAATGTGAATGTAAAATACCTATTGTAGAAATGCACATGTGCAAACAGGCTGGAGAGTAGCTCCATCAAAGTAAAGTTATTTCAGATCAGCCTGCAAAGGGACAATGAGCTGGGCCAGAAGTGCTTAGGGAAAAAAATAGGCTAGATTGCATTTGAGAAATTGCACTAATGTTCCTCATGATGCCAGACTCTTTGAAAAAAAATTTCAAGTTTGTACATAAAAATTCTTTAGGTTATGTTATATAACATACAATAATAAAATATCACACTCTACAAAAGAACTAACTGTGGCTTGCCCAAATGGCAATGAAAGGACACATAAAGGTCATAAGTAGTTTGAAGCATATTACTAATGATAAACTAGTGTCAAATATTGTCAAAAAGAAGTAAAAGAAGATTAAGAACTTACTCAGCACTGCCTCCTTCACTAAACCACACTCTAGTGGGCAACACCAACTGATGCATTGGCTTTTCTTCTTGTTCCCACTCAGCAATCACATTGATGCTGCTGTAGCCTCTGCCAGCTAATCACCCTTACACCGAACCCTCACTTTATCATTCTGGGGTAATAAGAATTCAACTCTGCCTCCCTCCCTGACCCCCAACTCCAGATGGTTGAGGTCTAAACAAAGTAAAAAGGCAGGAAAGTAGGCACTAAGCAGCAGCTTACAAAAGTAACTTGGGTAGGGAGACACTTTGGGGATGTGGAGAAGAATTCCACTAGGACTGAAGGAGAGGGAACTGGTATTCAGCTGAGGCCATTTCTATTCCCTCAGAAATCACTTGCAGTAATTGAAGCTGGAGAAAAATGAATTCCTCAGTGTGAGAGAAAGCTAAGACAACTTTGAGGTCTGGTCCGTAGAGGAACCACCATCAAAGAAGAAGTCGTGAGTAATAAGAGGAAAAGGCTGAAATTACCAAATAGTCAAAAGGAAGAAAGCCCAATTGAAAATCTTGATCAGAAGCAAATAAAGCAACTAGGATTATATTAATAAAAGAATGAAATGTGACCTCCAGATCACCTAATATATCCAAACACCTCTGAATAAATGTTGCAAGTCACAAAAGAAAATGAATCAACATTCCAATGAAGTAGGAGACCTAGTAGGTTCCCAAGAGAGAATAGAAACAGGATATTTCCAAATGGTTCAAGAAAGAAATAAGAATCATGAAAGTCAAATTTATAGCCTACATAGCAAAAATAATTAAGATAACAAATATGCTTGAATATATTTGACAAACATCACCAAAGAATCAAAATTGAGATTAACTATGAATTAAAATATAGAACACAATCTGAAAGAATAAAATTTTAAAAATAGTAATTTTAGAAGAATCCATGATCCTTATAAGAGAAAATACATATTCATCCCCAAAACAAGATACATTGAATCAACTTAAGTATTACAGGTGTCCCAGAACACAAAGAATCAAAGAAAATGAATATCATAATGCAAGAAAAAAGAATTGAAAGAAAGGATTGACAAGCCACTTTGAAGTGGGGAAAAACCCAATTCCATACACTCAAAAAATATAGTAGTTAATTTTAACAGTTCTATTGACAAAAAACAAATTCTTCAAAATATCAAAGGAAAGATCATCATATATGTGTGTGTGTGTGTGTGTATTTTAAAGGAATTTGAATCACAAGATTAATCTGCCCCCACCTAAAAAAGAAGGAGAAAGAACCACAGGTTCCAAAGAGAAAAAAAAAACATAAGATGTATCCCAAGATACTAACCAAGCAAAACACAAGTAATGGAAAAAAAAATAATAAATTAGCACCTGAAAAGAGGGAAAATCAAGAGAGAAAAATCTACATGGTACAGTGAGTAAAGATCAAAACATGGTGTCAGAAAAACCTGAATTCAAGATTTTAAATCAGAAAGATCTGAGTTTAAATCCTGCCTCAGACACTAACTAGCTGTGTCTTTAGCAAGTTACTCTCTCTCTCTCTCAAACTCAGTGTCTCCATCTATAAAATAGGAATAATACCTGCTTACCTTGGCCCAAGGGAAGTATACTGATATCATACCTATAGGCAAGTACAAGCTCTCTTAAATAAGAAATCCTATTAGAAAAGAAAGAATAATACATAACAGGTAAGTTCTTAAGTCAAAAATAATACATATACAGGCAAAGTACAAAGTAGTAAGCATATTACGAATGGGATATCCACCCCTAAAACTTATCCAAAAGAAAACAAAAACTTATAGGCAGAGCACAGTAAATGTTACATGGTGGTGGCTTACATCTAGAATAGTGTCATATGACAAACAAAAAAGCAAATTATTTTAGGTTTAAGTAAGAGGGGAATGATGCCCAGAATCTGAAATATAAAAATTTGTCAGTGTCTAGACAAACTATACTCAGAGTACTGTGTTAAGTTTTAAGGCTGACATTTTCAAAATGATGCTGATAAGTTGAATAGCATCCAGAGAAGAGAGACTAGAATGTAAATAACTTCTGACCATAGCAGGTTGAAGGAATTTGAGTTATTTGGCTTAGAGAGGAGATTTAATATGGATAACATAACTATATTTGCGTATTTGGATGGCTTTATGTGGAATAAAGGTTAAACATGCTGCTTGGTACCTAATAGCAGGACAGGGAACAGTGTGTAGAAACTTCAGAGAGATAGCTTTAAGTTCAATGTTTAAAAAACAACAATGAAAACTGTCCAAAATATGGTGGAAAGGTCTGACTCAAAAATAACTAAGTCCTCATGTAACTCAAAGATGATATAGAGATAACTCTTGTCCAAGTACTGTTTGAACTAAATGGAACTTTTTAAGTCAATTGAGATGCATGCTGGGAGCTAAGATGATGGAGTAAAGGACAATTATCTTTCTAAAGCCTCAAAAATAGAAAAGAAAGCACCTCAAAACAAAGGAAAGCGGGAGGGACATGTCTCACTGGAGTGAGAAGGGAAGTAGCCTAGTGAGTTATGCATTGGGGGAGGGGAACTTGCAGAATACACACTTTGGGAAGTCTGTGCAGCAGGCATCAGTGCAGCCCTCTTGCTGCCAAGTAGCCTGAGGCAACAAAACAACAGAAGAGGAGCAGCCCAAAACCAGCCCTCTGGAGGCCTGAAATAAGGAAACTTCAGAACTGAGAGCAACCCTACTCAAGACTTGAGGCAACAAAACCAGGAGGGGAGGAACAGATCAACACCAGCCTTGTAGGCTTCCATAGGGCCTGAGGTAAGGAAAGGGCAGAGTAGGGAAGAGCCTAACTACCTACCAAACAGCCTAAGGTGATGAGGCAGTAGAGTGGAGTAGCAGCCCAAGACTAACCCTACACACTTCCAAGTAGCATGAAGTAACAAAAGAACAGAGCTGGAAATAGCCCAAAACAGGAGACAATAGAAGAATCAAAAACAGGAGGAGCAGAATCCAGCTAGAAAAAACTGCTGCAAGTCTCCACATAAGAAGCCAGTAGGTCCACCCCTGGAAGGGCACACTGAGGGACCCAAAGACAACCAGATCTACTCAAAGCACTCCAAAGTAAAAACAGTGCCCCTTCTACCCCAGAAGCAGAGTAGAACTTGTAGAACAGAATAGATAGACAAAGTAACAAGAGGAAAAATAACAACTAAGAAAATTAGCAAAATACAAAGAAAAAAATTTAACTTCAAAAAGTTACTTCATTGACAGAAAAGATCAAAATATAAACTCAGAAGAGGTCAAAAATTGCAAAAAAACATGTGAAGCTTCAAAGGAAAATGAGAAAGGATGTCAGGCCCCAAAAGATCTCTTGAAATAACTTAAAAAGAAGTTTAAAATAAAATAATAAAAGATATTATAGAAAGATTCAACAACTTTGAAACTAGAATAGGCCAAACAGAAATGAAGACCCCTCCACCCCGCAAAAAAAACCACTGAAGAAAGCAACCTCTTAAAGCCTAGTGGGGGTGGGAAGTGCAAATGGAAATCAAAGCAAAAAAATACTAAAGGAAACAGTTCTCTAAATACTAGAATGGTCAAATGGAAAAGGAAACACAAGAGCTCAAGGAAGAAAATAACTTCCTAAAAATTAGAACTGATCTAGTGGAAGCTAATGACTCCACAAGGCATTAGGAAACAATAAGAAAAAACTCAAAAGAAGAAAAAATAGAAGAAAAATTGAAACGCTCATTTAAAAAAAGCAACTGACCTGGAAAATAGATGCAGGAGAGAAAAATCCAAGAATCATAAAAATACTGGAAAGCTATTATCAAAAAAAAATCAGCAGGGGGGCAGCTGGGTAGCTCAGTGGAGTGAGAGTCAGGCCTAGAGACAGGAGGTCCTAGGTTCAAATCCGGCCTCAGCCACTTCCCAGCTGTGTGACCCTGGGCAAGTCACTTGACCCCCATTGCCCACCCTTACCAATCTTCCACCTATGAGACAATACACCAAAGTACAAGGGTTAAAAAAAAATCATCAGGGAAAACTGGCCTTATATCCTTGAGCAGGAAGGGGAAAGTGCTTCAAGCAGCCAGAAGAAAACAACTCAAATTTTGTGGGGTCATTACAAGGATTGCAAAAGACCTGAAAGATTCTAAATTAAAGGACCAGATGTCATGGAATATGATATTCTGAAAGGCAAAGGATCTAGGCCTATAATCAGGAATCACATACTTGCAAAACTGAGCACAACCCTCCAGGGTAAAAAAGTAACATTTAGTGAAACAAAGGAATTCCAGTGTTCCTGACCAAAATAAAAAACAGACCTAAAAAGAAAATTTAATGACCAAATTTGACACTCAAGAGAAAAATAAAAAAGTAAACAGAAAAGTGAAAACTTAAAGGTTTCAATGAGATTGATTTGAGTACATTCATACATGGGAAGGTAATAATTAAGATAGCTAGGATATATATGATATTAGTCATATAAGGTACTTAAATTATTCGAGATACTTAAAATATTCAAGATACTTAAATTACTTAAGATTCTTAAGAACTTTCTCACTATTAGGACACTAAGAAGGATTAGGAATAGAAAGAAGGACGGGAATAAGTGGAATAAAATGAGTTACTCCCAAAATTCAAGGGACAAGAAAGAGGAACACATTGAGAGAAGGGGAAATGAAAGACAGAAAGGGGTAAATTATCACACATGAAAAGGAACCTAAAGGTCAATACAGTAAAGGACCATATGATAGTTATGGCAGATAATGCTAGAACTTTACTCTTATCAGTATTAGCTCAAAGTGAGAATAACACCCACAATAAGCCAGAAATAGAAACTTACCTTACCCTTTAGGGAAGTAGGGGGGAAAGTGCAATAAGAGAAAGAAGAATAGACAAAAAGGAGGGTGAATTGGGATTGGGGGAGGTGGTAATTGGAAGCAAGACATTTGTAAACAAGGGAAGGCTGAAAGGAAAGAGAAGGTCAAACAGAGGGCAAATAAAATAGAGGTATACAAATAATTAGTAGTCATAACTCTGAATGTGAATGGGATAAACTCACCCATAAAAGAGGAAAAGATACCAGAGATTATTAAAAATAAAATCCATAACATGCTATCTACAAGAAATGTATTTAAAGCAGAGAGACACATACCAAGTAATATTAAAGGGCTTGAATAGTATGTATTATGCTTTAGACAAAATAAAAACAAAACAAAATATGGATAACAATCATGATCTCAGACAATGCAAAAGTAAAAATTGATCTAATCAAAAGAGATAAAGATATTACATCTTGATAAAAGGTATCATAGGCAATGGAACAATAGCAATACTAAACATATATGCAACAAATAACATGGCATCTAAACTCCTAATGGAGATGTTACATGAGGTACAGGGGGAAATATTAAAATGTTAGGACAGGACCTCAACCTTACCCTCTCAGTAGATAAATCCATCAATAAATAAGTAAATAAGAAAGAAGTTTAAAAGATAAACAAAACTTTAGAAAAGGTATATATGATAAGCCTCTGGAGAAAACCCTTTTCTCAGCAGTACATGGCACCTTCAGAATAATCAACCACATAATTGGGCATAAAAACCTCACATCAAAATATAGAAAAGTAGAAATATTAAATGCATACTTTTCAGACTATAATACAATAAAAATTACACTCAACAAAGGACATCAGAAAGAAAGACTAAAAATTAATTGGAAACTAAATAATCTTATCCCAAAGAACAAATGGGTCAAAGGACAAATAATAGAAATAATCAACAATTTCAATCTTAAAAATCATGAAGAGACATATCAAAATTTATAGGATGCAGTGAGAGTGGTACTTACAGGAAAATTCATATCTCTTAATGTTTACAGCAATAAATTAGAGAAAGAAAAATCAATGAATTCGGTATGCAACTAAAAAATACAGAAAAGAACAAATTTTTAAATCCCCAATAAAACACCAAATTAGAAATCTTGAAAATCAATGAAGAGACTAATAAAATTGAAAGTAAAAAAATAGAACTACTAAGAAAAAAAGTTGGTTTTATGAAAAAATAAATAAAATAGATAAAACATTGATTAAGTTGATTTAAAAAATAAAGATAAAAATCAAATTTTTAGTTTCAAAAATAAAAATATGAAATCACTACCGATAAAAAAGAAATTTAAACAATCAGAAGTTATTTTGCCCAACTATATGCCAATAAATCTTATAAACTAAATAAAATAGATGATTAATTAGGTTAACAAAAGAGGAAATAAAATATTTAAACATCATTGCAGAAAAAGAAATTGAACAAAATATCAAAAAACTCCGTAAGGAAAAGGTCTAACATCAAATGTACTCAAGTGAATTTTAACAAACATTCAAAGAACTAATTCCAATACTGCAAAAACTATTTAGAAAAATAGGGAGAAAGAAAATCTTCCAAATTCTTTTTATGATACAAATATGGTATTGATAACAAAACCAGGAAGAGATAAAACAGAGAAAGAAAATTATGGACTAATCTCCCCTAATGAACATTAATGCAAAAAATTTTAAATAAAATATTAGCTAGAAGATTACAACATTTTATCACAACATTCATATACCATGAGTAGGTCAGTTTAATAAAGAAATGTGGGAATGGTTCAACATCAGGAAAACCATCAGAATAATTTGCCATATCAATAACAAAATCAACAGAAATCACATGATTATTTCAGTAGATAACAGAAGAAGCTTTTGACAAAATGCAAGTTATTCCTTTTAAAAAACATCATAAAATGCTGAAATAAAGGGAGCCCTCATTAAAATGATCAATGGATTCCAACTAGAACCTTCAGTAATGGAGATAGACTAAGACCCTTTTCCAACAAGAGCAGGGATAAAGCAAGGTTATGAACAATATTGCTGTTACCGTGTAAAATGCTTTCCTGATTCTGCTCACTTCATTTTGCATCATTTGATTTTCTAGATTTTTTCTGAAATCATTCTGCTTATTCTACATTATAGTACAATAATATTCCATTACCATCTTATACTACAATTTGTTCAGCTGTTTCCCCAACTGATAGACATATTCTCAATTTCTAATATTTTCCACCACAAAAAGAGCTGTTATAAATATTTTTGTACAAATAAGTACTTTTCTCCCTTTTAAAAAAAATCTCTTTGGGAAACAGACCTAGTAAAGGATGGATCAAATAGTATCAAATGGATCAAAAGGCAGCTTTAAAGTCCTTTGGGCATAGTTCCAAATTATTCTCCCAAATGGTTGGATCAGTTCACAAACCCTCCAACAATGCATAAGTATCCCAATTTTTCTCCATCATCTCTAACATTTATAATTATCATTTCTGTCATATTAGCTAATCTGATGAGTGTATTCAGAACTGTTTTAATTTGCATTTCTTTCATTAATAGTGATTGGAGATTTTTTTGCATATAACTACAGATCTTTTTTCTTCATCTGAACTTCTTATTTATATCCTTTAGCCATTTATCAATTGGGGAATGCTCTCTCCACTGTGATAAACTTGGCTCAGATCTCTATATATTTAAGAAATGAGGTCTTTATCAGGAGAACATGCTATAAAAAATTCCTAGATTTCTACTTTCTTTCTAATCTTCCTTGCATCACGTTTGTACAAAATCTTTCTAATTTAAAATAATCAAAATTATCCATTTTACACTTTTTAATGCTCTCTCTCTCTTTCCTTTGATCACAAATTCTTGCATTATACATAGATCTGACAGGTAAACTATTCTCTACTCCACTAATTTGTTTATGATTTCTATCTTTATGCCTAAATTAAGTACCCATTTTGATCTTATCTTGATATTCAGTGTGAGATATTGGTCTAAAGCCAGTTTCTGTCATACTGTTTTCCAGTTTTCCTAGCTCTTTTGGTCAAATAGTAAATTCTTGTCCAAAATGTTGGATTTGTGGATTTATCAAATACTAAATCATTGTAGTCATGTACTTCTATGCATTGTATAACTAATTTATTCCACTGATTCACAACTTTATTTCTTAGCCAATACCAGTTGTTTTTATAAATTTTTAAAAATCCAGATTATAAATCAATGTAATTTTCAATAATCATTTTCTAACATTTTTGTGATCCAAGTTCTCTCCCTGTCCCCTATCCCTTATCCCTCCCCAAAATAGCATGTAATATGATATAGGTTGTACATGTGTTATTATACAATGCATATTTCATGTCCATCATAATACCACTTACACAAGAGAAAATCCATGGAGAAAAGAAAGTGGAAAATGGCAAACTTTAATCTGCATTCAAATTCTGTCAGTTACTTCTATGGCAGTGAATAGCCTAACAATTTTTTTGATGATTAATGTTTTTTTAATACAGTTGGAGATCTAGTGTGGTTATGTCAGTGATAGCAAACCTTTTAGAGACTGAGTGCCTAAACTACAACCCACGGGCTGCGCGTGAGCACCCTGCCTTATTAGACAGGGGAGGGAAGAAGTAGTTCCATTGGGCTACTGAGCAGAGAGGCAGGTGATGAGAAAAATGTCCTCAAGAACATGTGGAGAAAGGGGAGGGAACAGCCCCCTCTGGCACACTCCAGCATGTATGCAATAAGTTTGCCAACATGGAGCTAGGTCATCTTTCTTCGCCTTTTTATCTTTAATTCTATTGCATTTTTGACATTATTCTTCTAGATAAATTTTATTGTTTTTTCTAGCTCTATTTGTATGTCATTGAGTAAGTAAATTTTGCTAAAATTATTCATTTCAACTAGTTTTCTAAGTTGATTCTCTAGGATTTTCTAAGTATTTCAATATATTATCTGCAAAGAGTGATAATTTTGTTTTCTCACTGCCTATTCCTTTATTTTCCTTCTCTTATTGCTAGAGCTTGCACATCTAATACAATATTGAATAATGGTGATAATGGACATCCCTGCTTCACTCAATATTATTGAGAAAGCTTCAATTTTGTCCCCATTACAGATAATGCTTGCTGATGGTTTTTGATAGATACTACTTATCATTTTAGGGAAAGCTCCATTTATTCCTATCTCTCCAGTGTTTTTAATAGGAATAATTGTTATATTTTATCAAAAGTTTTACCTGTATCTATTGAGATAATCACATGATTTCTTTTGGTTTTGTTATTAATATGGTCAATTATGCTGATAGTTGTCCTAATATTGAACCATCTTTGAATTCCTGGTATAAACCCCACCCAGTCATACTGTATGATCCTTGTAATGTATTACTGCAATCTCTATGCTAGTGTTTCATTAAAATTTTTGCATCAATATTCATTAGAGAGATTGGTCTATAGTTTTCTTTTTCTCTTCTTATTCCTCCTGATTTAGATATCAGCATCATATTTGTGTCATAAAAATAATTTAGAAAGACTCATGGCATTTGATTAATTTTTGTTTAAATGTTTGGTAGAAATCACTCATGAATCCATATGCCTAGGGATTTTTCCCTGGACAATTCATTAATAGCTTGCTCAATTTCTTTTTCTATTTTGAGGTCTATTTCCTCTTCTATTAATCTGGGAATAAACATTGATCTATTTCACTTAAATTATCAAGTTAATTCACAAGTACTTGTATAAAATAACTCCTAATAATTGCTTTGATTTCCTCTTAATTGGTTGTGAATTTATGTTTTCATTTTTATACTAGTAATTTGATTTTCTCATTTTCTTTTTTTAATCTAAATAACCAGTGGGTTATATATTTTAATGTCTCTTCATAAAACCAGCTTTTAGCTTTATTTTTTAGTTGAATGGCCTTCTTATTTTCAATTTTATTCATTTCACCCATTGTTTTCAAGATTTCCAATTTGTTATTCAATTTATGATTTTTGATTCCTCCTATTTCTAGCTTTTTAGTTGCATGCTTAATTCATTGTTTTTTTCTTTCTCTAATTTATTGATGTAAGCATCGAGAGGTATAAATGTTCTCCTAAATACTACTTTTACTGAAACCCATAAATTTTAGTCTGATGTCTCATTGCTGTCCTACTCTTCAACAAAATTACTGATTGTTTCTATGAGTTGCTCTTTGATCCAATTATATTTTAGAATTAATTTCCAATTCATTTTTAATCTTTCCTTCTATAACACTTAATAATTAAATATAATTTTATTACATTAAGCTCTGAGAAGGGGATGCACTTAAAATTTCTGTTTTTCTTCATTTGATTGTGAAATTTTTATGTCCTAATGGCCAAATTTTTTCACTACCAGAAAAAAAAATACACGCGCACACACACACACACACACACACACACACACACACACACATATAAAACTTCCTTTTCCCATTCAGTTTTCTCCAGAGGTCTATTATATCTAACTTTTAAAAGAATACTATTTGCCTCTTTAACTTCTTTATTGTTTATTTTTGTTAGATTTATCTAGTTATAAGAGAAGAGAGTTGAAGTCTTCCCCTAGTATAGTTTTACTATTTCCTTCTATAAGTCATTTAACTTCTTTAAAAATCTGCACATATGTTTAAGACTGATATTATTTCATTGTCTGTTGTACCTTTTAGCAAAATATAATTCCCTTCTTTATCTATTTTAATTAAATCAATTTTTCCTTTGACTATGTCTGAGGTCATGTTTACTACTCTTTTTTTTAACTTCAGCTAAAGCATAATAGATTCTGTTCTACCTCCTTACCTTTACTCTGTATGTGTGTCCCTATTTCAGATTTGTTTCTTGTAGACAACATATTATAGAATTCTGTTTTTTAATCCATTCTTCTATCCATTTCAATTTTATGAATGAATTCATTCTATTCACATTTTTGATTATGATAATTAACTGTATATTTCCCTCCATCCTACTTTTCTCCTATTTATTCTTCTCTTTTTTCCTTTCTCTGACTCTCCTCACAAGTGGTTTACTTTTGAATAATGTCTCTCTCAATTTGTCTTCCCTTATCCCCATCCTTTTTTGCTTCCTTATAGGGTAAGATAGATTTCAATATTCAACATAATGTATATATTATTCTCTCTTTTTAATTTTTTATAAATTAGATATATTTCCCCCTCAATTATATGTAAAAACAATTTTAATGGGGGTGTTTTTTCAGTCTCTCATTCTTTCCCTCTCCTCCCTGACACTGAAACAGTAAAGAATCTGATTTTACATGTGCAATTATGTAAAGTGTTTTTTGACATTGATGCTGTTGTGGAAAAAAATAAATAAAAAGTGAAATATATTATGTTTTGGTCTGGATGTAGACTTCTCATTTCTTTCTCTTTGAAACATTTTTCATCATGAGTCCTTTGGGATTGTCTTGGATCATTGTATTACTGAGAATAGCTAAATTATTCAGAGTTGATCATCAAATAATATTGCTTTTACCATATACAATGTTTTCCTGGTTATTTACTTTGCTCTGCATCAGTTCACATAACTCTTTGCAGATTTTTCTAAAAGCATGCTGCTTATCATTTCTTATAGCACAATAGTATTGTTACAATCATTTACCATAATTTGTTTAACTATCACTTTCTAATTCTTTACCACTTCAAAAAGAGCTGCCCTAAATATTTTTTGTACTTACAGTAGCTTTTCTTTTTTATCTTTTTGGGACATAGATGTAATAATGGAATTGCTAAGTCAAAGAATATTACGATTTTATGGCCCTGTGAGCACGATCCAAATTGCTCTCCAGAATGGTTTAATCAGTTCACAACTTCCCTAGCAGGGCATTAATCTCTCCCTTTCCCACATCCTCTCCAATTTTTGTCATTTTTCCTTTTCCATCATAATAGCCAATTTGATAGGTATGGGGTAATAAATCAAAGTTGTTTTAATTTACATTTCTCTAATTAACAATTATTTAGCAAATATTTTCAGATGATCATGTATAATTTAAAATTAATCTAAGAATATAAATAATCTATTTGTATCATTTGGCCATTTATCAATTGGAAAATGATTTATATTCTTATACATTTGACTCATTTTGAGAAATGAGGTCTTCATTAGAGACCTGACAAATAAAAAAATTTTTTGCCATTATGATTACTATGTATTACTTTCCATCCTATTTTTCCTCTAGTTTATCCTACACTCTCTCCTGTTCATCTTCAAAACTGTTTTGCTTATGAATACCACCTTCCCAATTTGCCTTTTCTTCTCTGAGTGCTCTCCCTGACAATTCTCTTTTCCTCTCTCTCCTACTTTCCTATAGGGTAAGATAGATTTCTATACCCAATTGGGTATATATGTTCTTCCCTCTTCAAGCTAATTCCAATAAGAGTAAAATTCAAGCACTGTTCTTCTCACCAACCCATCTTCCCCTCCACTGTAAAAGTTCTTTCATACCTTTTATGAGATAATTTACCTCATTTCACCTCTTCCTTCCTCCTCCCAATGAATTCCTCTTTCACATCTCTTAATCTTATTTTCCAAGATATCATTCCATCATATTCAACACACACCCTTACCCTCTATGTATACTCCTTCTAACTTCCCTAATGTTGATAACATTCTTAGAAGTTATAAGTATCATTTTTCCATGTAAGGAAGTAAATATTTTAACCTTATTGAATCCCTTATGATTTATCTTTTTTGTTTAGCTTTTTATGCTTCTCTTGAGTTTTGTATTTGACAGTCAGATTTTTAATTCAACTCCATTCTTTCCATTAGGAATGTCTAAACATCCTCTCTTTTGCTGACTATCCATATTCTCTTCGAAAGACCTTGAATTTTAGGATAATTATACATATCAAAGTTGTTTGGAGAGTCATTTGGTAGCAAACAGGTAAGTTCATGCATTTTCTCAACTATTTTGGCTCTGCCCCCTCATTGTTCCCTGTATAAACCAAATCAGATAAAGTTCAAATGTTCCCCAGAACCATCTTCCTTTCCTTTATAATTCTTTCATACATCTTTTATTTAAAATAATTCATTCCACTCTATTTCTCCCTTCCTTCTTCTACAATGCAATCTTCTTTCTCATCACTTAATTTTTTATATTATTCTATGATAGTTAATTTATATTCACATGCTCTTCTATTCATATTTCTTCTAATTGCCCTTATATTGATAACATGCTTAAGAGTTACAAGTATTTTCTTCCAATGTGAGACTATAAACAGTTTAGCCCTATTGAATCTCTTATGATTTCACTTTTCTGTTTACCTTCTCTTGCCTCTTTTAAGTCTTTTGTTGAATATAAAATTTTCTGCTCTGAAAGTCACCTCCTAATTTTGATTCAGTCTCCCCCAAAGAATGCTGTTTAACTATCTCGTTCTGGGTCTCAGGCCATACTGCTGGTTGGTACCTAGCCTCAGGATCTCAGGTTTAGAAACTGTCCCCTTTATTTGCATGTAGGGGGTGGGGGAGGAAGGGCTTGCTGTTGGTTTGCCAAGTCCTATGTACACTGGATTGCTCTCTCTTCTCACCCCAGTGAAATAGGCCTTTCTCGCTAACTTTTCAAGCCCTCTAGAGTTGGAAAATTGCCTCAACCCATCCCTTTGTTGATTCTGCCTCCAAAATTTGCTTTGAGGTGTAATTTTAACATTATTTGAGGGTGGGTAGGAATTTGGTAGATTGTAAGAATTCTCTGTCTCTACTCTGTCATCTTTATGTTTCTTCCATTCTTAAAAACTCCAACCAATATCTTTCCTCCCCTTTTTTATCTAAACTCATTGAGAAAACAATCTATATTTTATACCTTCTATTTCCTCTTTTATTCTCTTCTGAGTTGTCAACAGTCTGGCACACAATGTCATGATACCTCAAGTTACCAATGATTTAATGTGAAATCTAAGGGCTTTTTCTCAGTCATTATCCATCTTAAACTTCTCTGCTAGTATTGGCTCTGCTGATCACTATCTCCTCCTAGATATCTGATTTTTTTGATTCTGCTCTCTCCTACTTCTTCTACCTGTCTGGCCTTTCTATCTCAATCTACTCTCTTCATCCAGATGAAGTCCACTAATTGTGAGTACTCTCAACTCCAAGGCTCTTTCCTAGGTTCTCTTCCCTCTCTTTACTATCCTGCTCAAATAATCAGTTCCTTATTGGTTAAATTATCATCTCTGTGCAGATGATTCCTAGACATAAATACATATATATACATATATGTATGTATCCATTTCTAACCTCTTACCTGATATTCAAACTAACACCACAGATTCTCTCTTTTGGACATCTATCTCAAACTATATATCCTTTAGGCTTCTCAGACTCAAAATGTCTGAAATAGAACTCAGAATCTTTCCCCCCAACCCTTTCCATTAATTATTTTTAAGATCAATACCATTCTCTTACTCACTGAGGCTCACAACCTCAATATCAATCTCAACTCTTTATTTGCACCCACTCTATACATCCAGTTGTGTTCAACTTATCTTGTTTCTACCTTTGCAACATGTTTCATATACCCCTACTTCTCTCCTCTGTCATCAGCCTCATGCAAACCCTCATCATTTCACATTTAGACTACTGAAATAGTGATGTAAATGATCTCCTTGACTCATGACTTTCCCCATTCTAGTACATCCTCTACTTATCTTCAAAAGTGCTTTCTTAAAATGAATATCTGGTCAGGCCAGTTTCTGCAACATAAACTCCACTGGCTTATTACCTCAAAATTAAAATACTTTCTTTGAATGTAACACATTTTGCAATCTAACCTCTTCCTTACTTTCCATTTTTCTTACCTATTTACTCCCCTCCAATGACTCTATGGTATAGCTACCCTGGCTTACTGCTTCTTTGAGCACATGATACTCAGCCTTCTAATTCCATGCCTTTAGAGGTCCCCTTCCCTTTGCCAGGGATGCTCTGTCTCTCATCTCTACTTCCCAGCTTCCCTGGTTCTCTTAGTCTCAGTTCAAATCAACCTTCTACAGGAGACCTTTCCTATCTTCCTCTTTCTCCCCATTAGCAACTTCCCTCCTGATATACTCTACATAATGTTTATATATATTTATGTATATGTGTGTATGTATATGTATCCCTTCCACATTGCAAAGATAAGGGACACAGCACCCTGCAGTTTGTAAAAATTTTTGGTCCTCCCTTTATACCAGAAAAAGTAGTCTGATTTTTTCTTTCTTATTTATGTTATTAAACAGTGAGATAATACTGTACAGGTAATATTATACATAATAGCATATGCGTTTTGTGCATTTATGAGTTACTAAACTTTTTTATTATATATCTACATTTCTAGTCTTTGTGTATTGTGTGCTGGCTTTCATGTTATTTTCACAAACTCCAACTTGTTACTTATTTTAACTTTAAAAAAGAATGCTTATATTTACTGTATTAAGAGACAAAATATATTGATATCATATAATACTATACATATATTTTATGCATTTCTGATTCATCTGCAGGCATCCACATCACCTATGGCTTCCACAAAACTCCCCAAAATTCCGCATTTAATTTCTTATGCTGACCAATCAAAACCATGATGGGGAAACTCATGATATGGGAGGGATATATATATATATATGAAGAGAGAGAGAGAGAGAGAGAGAGAGAGAGAGAGAGAGAGAGAGAGAGAGAGAGAGAGATCTTGTTCCTGAATAGCTACTTTATGTTATTTCTCCATTTATGATGTGAACTCCTTGGCGTTAAGAAGGGGTTTTACCTTACTTTGCATCCCCAATGTTTAATAAAATGCCTGGCCCATAGCAAGCACCTAATAAATGCTTGCTCAATGACTTCATAATTTATTTTTCTTCTGTTTTTCAGAGATCAAAGATTATTTGCCTTGGAATAAAAAGGAAAAGAAAACAAGAGCTGAGTAGGCTTTCTTCCTTTTCATTGGTAATTATAAACATCACTCTATTCATTCTGAGCAACAGTAGCTAAGATAAAAGGTGGTGTCCTTAGTTTGACTTGCTAACTTCATTCAGCTTATTCTGAGCTTTGGCATTCTTACCACTATTCTTTTTCAGGACCATTTGAGGTTTTTGTCTTATTCTCTCTTTTCTTCTTTCTCCTACCCTTGCTTCCATTTACATAAGTTTGTTAAGATACTGATTTTCTTTCTGTCTTCAAAATTTCATTCCTAGACTGACTTCCCCTCTACAATTTTAAACCACATAGTCCTACCCATCCTTTTTCTGCCAATGGAGATTTCTCTTTGGACTGCAAAGATAGAAGAACATAGATGACTACTAGGAAGTTGCAAAATGAGATAAATAATAAAACAGTAACATCCTCAAATCTTTGAAATTTATTTTCCCCAATCTAAGGCATATATCATAGTATGTCTAGCTCCCCTTTCCTGCTTTATCTTCAGATGGACTAGTTATTTCTCCCTAAGGATCTTAGCATGTATGCTTCAGCAACCAGTTTTTCCTTGTTGGTCAGAATCTGGCCTAATCATTGCTTCTGCCCTCTGAAGGATGAAATTATCATTAAGGCAAGACTAGAAATTACTAGCAACTACGTATTTGGCAGAGAATAAGAGCCATAGCAGATGTTCAAACAAATTAAACCTCAAGTGCCAGGCTTGTGAGCTGCTTCTAAAATATCTTATCTGCATCCTCTTTCTATCCAGATTGTCACTTTATACTGTGGTCTGACGTTAGCTCAGGAAGTTAGTTGCTATTTTACTGTTTTCTTATTTATCTCATTTTGCAACTCCCCTACTAGTAATCTGTGCTCTGTCTTTGCAGTCCAAAGATAATTCTCCTTTGGTAGAGAAAATTAAAAACAAAAATTATTTGAGTAGTTCTGCCTTCTCTATTTTCAACATCCCATGAGAACCAAGAAATTGTCTCTTTCTTTATTTAGTCCTCTTCTTCCCTCTATTCAGTTAATAACAACAAAGTTAAATTTTATTGTCTCAGGTTATGCTGAACTTTAATGATCCTGATTTTATTGTCACACATTGTTTTCATTACCTTCCATTTCTTCAATCTGCCATCTCATGTCTTTTTAAGATCTTAAACAGGTCAATGAGTTGTCTGTGTGGAACTCCTAAAAAAAATTCTGTTTAGATCATTTCCCATTTACTTCCTTGTTGGAATCATTTGTTTTTCTTAAGGTTTTCAATCTTATTCCCTGTTCACTCCTTAAATGACTTCCCTTATTAGCCATGGCATTCTATCTCCTTTTTTCCAAAGCCTTTCAAATCTATCCTCCCAAAATTTAGAGTATGTTTCAAATCATGCCCACTTTTCCTTTCTTTCTCTATTAAAATTCTAAAAAGTAATCTCTTCTCCCAAGTTTCCCATAAGTGCTTTGCTTTTGTACATGGTGGGATTCAAAAAGCACCACTTCAAAGTGTTTCCCATCCCAATAGAGGTCCTCCATGAGACCTTTACAATGCTTCCCATACCTCTTACCTAGCTTCACATTTTTACCATTAGTCATTCCTTTAGTTTAACACAAAAGCAGTTATATTTTTTCCTAGAATATTGTTTAAATTGACCATTAACCTAGAAGGTAACTGCTAGCCTTTGCCCTTGCTCTATTTCAGGGATATTGAATTATTTTTTCCTAAGCTTCATGGAGGAAACAAAATACTAGATGGAATTATAATAAATGCCATCCACTATTTGAAACATTACAATATGGTAGGAAAATAATATTTATTCTACTTGGGTCCAAATTACAGAGAAGTTCAAAATAAAGGAATTATTCTTAGGAACCATAACTGACTAAAAATGGAAAGAGTTACCAGAAATCTTTTAAGCAAAGCCTGTATATTAACAGGGATATATAGGATACATGCTTCAGGAACAGTTTAAACCAGCGATGGGCAAACTACGGCTGGCAGGCCAGATGCGACCCCCTGAAATGTCCTATCCAGCAGCGCAACAGTATTCCTAATCTGACCAATACAATGAGTAGAGTACAATACAATGAAACTTCAAAAAAGTTGTCTTTGAAACAGACTGACAGATGAGCATTTCCTTTCCTTTGGCCCCCTCTTTAAAAAGTTTGCCCATCACTGGTTTAAACCAATGACCTTGAGTTCCCTCCCAACACAGAGGCTGTGAAGATTTTGGAATGATATTAACTTTACTAACAGGCTCTGTTATATGTACTTGAAAAATAGTCATATTTTTGGGAAAATCTCTAACAAAAATATTTTTCTTATTTCTTAGCTCCACTCTACACTGAAAACGTGTATAGCCTATATTCACTAGGGGGCAGTATTGAACTTAAATTAAAGGTTATTTTTTCTTTATTTTTCAAAGCTTGCTGAAGAATCTTAGGCCTCATCAAAGCTCTGCACCTACCCTTACAGCAATTCCAGGTAGTTCTTCATCTTCTTATTAACCATCCCCAGTAAAGAAGATCAAGGGGGTGAAAATATTGGATTTAGAGTCAGAAAATCTGAGCTTATAGTGATTTTTCCTAATGGTAGATCTAACTTTTTCTGCTATAATTTCATTCCTCTTATCATGTTCTTAATGGATCTGTATTATCAAGCAGCAGATCTCTATATTTATTGTCCATGAAACAGAAGAGAGGTAAGCCAAAAATACACTTATTTCAATGCTTTAAGGGCTTATGATTCCATGCATTTACATTCTCCATCAATCACCAGCAAAGAGGACAGACCCTCCTGGTCTCTAGATCATTTTTCAAATGCTTTGGCTGAAAGGGAAAAAAATCATTCTCTTGTGGTCCCTATTTTCAGTGATGAAACTTTTTTTAATTTAACTAGGCTTGGTTCTGGAATACTGGCATATCATCTGTTGTGGGCTGGTACCTTGACATAACTGTCAGAAACCCAGAGAAATTTTAGTCTTGTGTTTAATGAAATAATTGATTGTCATGGTTCACTTCTGTTTTCTCTTTGGGGAATATTTAGATTTTTGCTGCTAATAATACTACTGACATCTTATATTTGTATAGTTTTTTTAATCCATAAATACTTTTAACATCCACAGTTAACATCCTTCATTCATCCAGTGGGCTAATCCAGCCATTGTAGTTAAGGGAGAGCCAGGCTATTGCACTCAGCCCTAAAGATCTCACTGTAATTGTATAGCCCAAAGCCAAAACATTGGCAGTTTAAGGATGCCCAGGCTTTACCTTGAAGTCCTGCCCATACTATTTATATGTCCCATCACACACACACACACACACACACACACAAAGCAAAACAGATTCTTAGGTGATGAAGGAGATGGTATCCATTTATCTGAAAATTCAATGGTGTTCAATAATCTGTAATTACCAGACAAGCAGTGAATTCTTCACATTCTGAAGGTACTACCCTAAATATTCATTTTGTGTTGAATCAGCAGTGTGAAAGGAGCAGAAAGGGAAAGGACAAGCCATGCAGGGTCTTCCAGCATTCTTTCTCCACCCTCAGCCAAGTTGTTCATACTCCTCGGCTCAGCCAATAATGCATAGTACTCAATTAAAAGTCACTGGTTTCAAGCAAGAGTTAGAGAAAATTACAAAATGTAAATTAAATGGTTTTGATTATATTAAGCTAAAAAGCTTTTGTACAAACAAAAACAATGTAGTCAAAATCAGAAGGGAAACAACAAATTGGGAAAAAAATCTTTATAACAAAAAACTCTGACAGGGGTCTAATTACTCAAATATACAAGGAGTTAAATCAATTGTATAAAAAAACAAGCCATTCCCCAATTGAAAAATGGGCAAGAGACATGAATAGGCAATTCTCAGGTAAAGAAATCAAAAGTATCAATAAGTACATGAGAAAGTGCTCTAAATCTCTAATAATTAGAGAAATGCAAATCAAAACAACTCTGAGGTATCAGCTCACACCTAGCAGATTGGCTAAAATAAAAGAAGGGGAGAGTAATGAATGCTGGAGGGGATGTGGCAAAATTGGGACATTAATGCATTGCTGGTGGAGTTGTGAACTGATCCAAACGTTCTGGCTGGCAATTTGGAATCATGCTCAAAGGGCTATAAAAGACTGCCTGCCCTTTGATCCAGCCACACCATTGTTGGGTTTGTACCCCAAAGAGATCATAGATAAACAGTCTTGTACAAAAATATTTATAGCTGCGCTTTTTGTAGTGGCAAAAAACTGGAAAATGAGGGTATGTCCTTCAATTGGGGAATGGCTGAACAAACTGTGGTATATGCTGGTGATGGAATACTATTGTGCTCAAAGGAATAATAAACTGGAGGAATTCCATGTGAACTGGAAAGACCTCCAGGAACAGATGCAGAGCGAAAGGAGCAGAGCCAGAAGAACATTGTACAAAGAGACTGATATACTGTGGTAAAATAGAATGTAATGGACCTCTGTACCAACAGCAATACAATGACCCAGGACAGCTCTGAGGGATTTATGGTAAAGAAAGCTACCCACATTCAGAGGAAGATCTGCAGGAGAGGACACATAGAAGATAAACAAATGCTTGAATGCATGGGCCGAGGCGGACATGATTGGGGATGCAGACTCGAAACGACGACACCAATGCAACTAACAACAATATGGAAATAGGCCCTGAACAAGGACACAAGTTACAACCAGTGGAAATGTGCATCGGCCATGGGTGGGGGGAATGCGGGGGTGAAGGGGAAAGTAGGGGTATGAAGCATGTAAACAGGTTAAAAATGAATAATTAATAAATGTTTAAATATTTTAACTAAAAAAAATCACTGCTTTCACAAAATTCTGCATGTAGAGTCTTGGTCTATACCTTTGATTCTGTACTAGATGATGTTAAATTTTTGGTCTTACTATATACTCTCATGTATCACTGATTATTTGTAAACGTAATTTATAAGAAAATATAGCTTAACTTGTTTCTCTCTTTAGCTCTAGTTCCACATTAACATCTACCTCTTTGTCTAAGGATTCCAAGAGGGAGAGGTGAATAGGAAGAGCATTCCAGGCAGAAAATGTCTATCTGGATGTCCCCTAAGTATTTCAAACTCAGCATGTCCGAAATGGAGTTCATTGTCTTTTCCTAAAACCCCACTTTTATTCCTAACTTCCCTGTTTTGGGTGAAGATATCATCATCTTTCTATAGTCAGTCACTCAACTCTTTTATTCTCCTGCTCTATCACCACCACAACCCAAAGGATAGATGGTCCATGGGGTCATAAAGAGTAGAACATGACTGAATGACTAAACAACACTGTGCAAAGTGCTGGGAATAGATTCAAAGAAAACAAAAAAAAATGCCTGCTCTCAAGGAGTTCATGGTCATTTAATGGAAGTGACAACATACAAATAACTATGCAGTGAAAAACAAAAAGATATAAGCAGGATCATTCTATCTCCACAATCTCTTTCATTAATTTGTTTCTCTATACTCATACCATCATGATCAAAAATCAGAGTCTCATTACCTGGACTATTTTAACAGCCTACTCTAGTGTATAGACTATTATAATAGTTACTCTGCCTCCTGTCTCTTCTCTTATTAATCCATTCTCCAGAGAGCTGCCAAATTGACACTATTAAAATCCAATTATGCCCATGTCACTCCTCTGCCTAAGAACCGTCTATAGATCCCTATTACCAGCAAGATAAAACAGAAACCCCTGTTATTTATTTCAGTCTTTCACAATTAGTCTCCAAACTAGCTCTTCAAAATGGTTTCTTACTCTCCCTCATGGATTCTGTGTTCCAGTCAAAGCAGCCTACTTTTATAGGTCTGTAGAAAACAGTAAGTCTCTTGTCTCCACTGCATTGTACAAGAGTTCTCTTATGCCTGGAATATACTCCCTCCTCATCTTCATTTCTCAGAATCCATAATTGCATCCAAGGATTACTTAGCTCATGTTCTTCTCTTATGCCCTCTTTAACTGTTCCAATTTTTATTACTCTCTCCAAAGAAATTACTTCAAATATATTGTCTATTATTTGTGTTTATGTTTCTCCTAAGCAGAATATAAGTATCCCGAGGTTACCCACTGTTTTCATTTTTTATTTTGAATAATTGCACCTATCACAATGTATCAAATGCTGAATTAATGTTTATTAAATTTTATTAAATTGAAAGAACTATTCATATTCATCTAGTTCTTATGTATTCCTCCATATCAGTGCCTAGAAAAGTTGAGACTTGGGAAAAGCCCTTATGAATTATCAAGTCCAACCTGAATTATGTATTTCCTTTTATAACATCCCCAACAAGTGGTCAACACCAGGTCCTAAGGCAACTCATTTTGTTTCTGATCATTAATATTCTAGACTTTATCTGATCTGAGGAGAGTATACAAGAGTAGGAACTTTCTCATAGTGGATAAAAGAGTAAAAATAAAAAGCTTCTTTGGTTGCAACATTATATCACTGACTCATGTGATAATGATTCAAATTGGAAAGGACTTTAGCAACCATGCAGTCTAAGCATCTCATTTTATAGATGAGAAAATTGAGTCAGGGTAGCGGTTCTAATTTAATGAAAATACCAACAAACCAACTAAAATGAAATACTGTGAGATTATAATGACCAAGCAGGGCTTGAAAAAATAAAATAAAATAAATAAGAGAAGACACCTCCCTATTCTCCTCAGAATTAGGAGACTATGGGGTTTAAACCTCAGACTTCTTTTTTTTATGTTATTTAACTAGTGGGTATTTATTTCTTCCTTTCTTCACAATTTATTCTAAGGGTTGGTTTGTTTTGAAGGAGTGGGATAAGAATATATTGGGAAGTGTAAATGATATAAAAATAGAAGATATAAATTAAATTTATTTTTAAAAGAAATAATACTTTTGATTAGATACTTCATGGCTCCTAGATGCCTACATCATTGGAGAAATAGTACATAATATTCACTTCTCAAAGTATAAGACTGCATTTATAGTCCACTAAAAACTCCTATTCTTTTTCATATTTCTAGTCCTATTTTCCCCACATTGTTCTTGAGTTGATTTCTTGAGCCTAATGTAGGCGAATCATGAATCCATAAGCTTTTCTACATGGTAAACCAGAGAATTAACATCCATAAAATGCTGTCACTACCCATGATGGCTAATCCTCTCATGTAAGTGGGAAACATACTATTATTATTAATGAGTACTTAATAAATGGGGCAGGTTGGTAGCACAGTGGATAGAGCGCTGGGAAGAGTTAGGAAGGTTCATCTTTGAGTCGAAATCTGGTCTCAGATATTTGCTAACTATGTGACCAGGGCAAGTCACTTAACCCTGTTTGCCTCAGTTTCCTCATCTGTAAAATAAGCAAGAGAAGGAAATTGCAAATCATTCCAATGTCTTTCCCAAGAAAATCCCAAATGAAATCATTAAGAGTCAGACAATGCTTAATAAATGCCTGCTGAGGGAACAACTATATGATTCAATGGACTGAGAGATAGGCCCAAAGAAGGAGGTCCTGGGTTCAAATTTAGCCTTGCACACTTCCTATCTGTGTTACCCTGAAGAAGTCTTACCCTATTGCCTAGCCCTTATGATTCTTCTGCCTTGAAATCAATATGCGGTATTAATTCTAAAATGGAAGATAAGGGTTTTAAGAATAAATAAATCCTTGTTGATTTAACTGGAATATGCCTGTCATTCTACAACCCTTCCAACATTGACTCAACCTGCATTTCCAGGTGGAAATGAGGAGAGTCATATCTATAGAAGCTCATCCTTATTGCTATATTAGGATGAAGTAAGCATCCTTTGTTAACTCCAACAGTAATAAGACATGATGTGTCTTATTTCATCCTCAAATTGAACCTAAACTAAATGAAGTGGACTGACAGGTCCACTTTTAACACCTGGGGAAATTATCTTTTTAAAAGTTCATTGAGTCTGGTTATTTCCAATTCTTTCTATTTTAGCTATTTTTACTGATTTTTTTCTATTCCTTCATTTCTACCTTTTGTAATTATTATCCTTGGTCTTCTAGATATTTTTATTCCACCAAGTAAATCTGGTTAGTATTTTCTTTGACTCTATAAATTATCCCCTTCACAACTTGGTATGACACTAACTTAATCAATTAACTTTGGTAGTAGTGTTAGGTTTCTTGAACCTTGAATATTTCTCCAACTATTACTTCTTTATTCTTAAGTAACATTTTGAAATTATATGTGTTATTGGTATTCTGTGTGCTCTGGTAGATTTATTCTCAGATATTTTAAATGTTTTGTAATTATTTTCAATGGAACTCTTTTCTTTTATGTTCAATTAATTAATTGATTTAGAATATTTTTCCATGGTTACATGATTCATGTTCTTTCCCTCCTCTCCTCCCACCCCCCTCCTATAGCCAACAAGCAATTACACTGGGTTTTACATGTGTCATTGATCAAGACCTATTTCCATATTATTAATATTTGCATTAGGGTGATCGATTGCTTAGAGTCTGTATCCGCAATCATATCCTCATCAACCCATGAGATCAAGCAGTTGTGTTTCTTCTGTGTTTCTTCTCCCTCCCACAGTTCTTTCTTTTTTTTAGAAACCCTTACCTTCCATCTTGGAGTCAATACTGTGTATTGGCTCCAAGGCAGAAGAGTGGAAAGGGTAGGCAATGGGGGTCAAGTGACTTGCCCAGGGTCACACAGCTGGGAAGTGTCTGAGGTCAGATTTGAACCTAGGACATCCCATCTGTAGGCCTGGTTCTCAATCCACTCAGCTACCCAGCTACCCAGCTACCCAGCTGCCCCCTCCCCCCCCACACACAGTTCTTTATCTGGATGTGGATAGTATTCTTTCTCATAAGCCCCTCCGAATTGTCCTGGATCATTGCATTGCTGCTGGTAGAGAAGTCTATTTTATTCAATTGTGCCACTGTGTATCCGGGAACTCTTCTTTCTTCTACTGAAAAGGTATCATAAATATAGGAGAATTCACACAAGATATACCCTGAAAAGAAATTCTAATTACTGCTTCTGACCTTACAGGACCTGGTCTTTGTATTCTCTGATTTAAACCTAGTAAAATTATCAAACCTCTGTCCATTCTATCATCCATTCTCTATTACTTCTATGAATTCCCTCCCCATTCCCCTTATCAATTTGCAATTTTTAGTGTGGTCTTGACCATCCACCTGATAAAGCCAAAAAATCCAAATTTGAAAGGAAATTCATGTCATCTTCTATCTTTATCTTAAGAATGAATCCTCTCTATAATATATTGACTAAATTGTCATTGACAACAATATTAATAATTTGCATTTATATGATACTTTTTTCACATCACCCCTGAGATGCTCGTTATGAAAATGTTATTATTCTCATTTTATAAGTGAGGAAATGGTGGCCCAGAAATGTTTAGTGACTCCCCAAGAATCACACAGATAGCAAGTGTCAACATCAGTATGATATTCAAGTTTTCTGATCCAAAACTCTTCGTGACAATATAATACCTCTTAGTAAAGAGGCCTTATCCTTAGTAAATTCCTATGCATCTCTTCTTTGTTCTTATTTCTGATCTCTTTCTTTTCCAATGTTTTCAGCTCCATGATCAATATACTTGTGTTTCGTTATCACCATTGCCACCCCATTACTATCTGACTAAATCTGGCCCCACTCACAATAGGAAAATTCCAGAATTTATTATGATTAAGTCCAAGTAAACTCAACTCATTCTGGGAATTTAGAATATGGAAATTGTAATTGGGATTTTATCTCTGAAGGAACAGGGAATCCTCATTAAGGAAGTACTAAGTAACTAGTATCACAGTACAAATGGGAGAATTCTATTAGGATAATGTGATGCAGTGATTCAATTTAGGATATGAAAACTGTAATCAAAGTAATACAACCCTTCTCTTTAAAAGAAATTTCCTAAATACTTGTACAAAAATATTTATAGTTGTGCTCTTTGTGGTGGCAAAAAAATTGGAAAATGAGGGGGTGTCCATCAATTGGAGAACAGCTGAACAAATTGTGGTATCTGATGGTAATGGAATTCTATTTTGCTGAAAGGAATGATAAACTGGAGGATTTCTATGTGAACTGGAACAACCTTCAGGAATTGATGCAGAGCAAAATGAGCAGAACCAGGAGAACATTGCCCACAGAAACTGAAATACTGTGGCACAGTCAAATGTAATAGACTTTTCTACTAATAGCAATGCAATGATCCAGGACAATACCAGGGATCTTATGAGAAAGGACATTATCTGCACCCAGAGAAAGAATTGTGGGAGTAGAAATGCAGAAGAAAAACATAATCAATCATGTTGTTTGATGGGGATATAATTGGGGTTTGGGTGTTAAAAGATCACCCTATTACAAACATGAATAATATGAAAATAGGTTTTTAACAATGATACATATGGAATTACTTGAAAGCTCCGGGAGGGGGGAGGGAAGAGGAGTGGGAAAAATCATGAATCATGGAAACATGGAAAAATAATGATATAAATTTAAATCTAAATAACGATATAACTTTAAATAAAAAATAAAAGAAATTCCTCTTCCCTATATTTATAACAATGGCTAACATTGATATTGTGCCTACTATATGCCAGGAACTGTGTTAAGAACATTAAATTATTATCTCATTTGATCCTCACAACTCAGAGTGGTAGGTACTATTATTATCCCCATTTTACAGATGAGGAAACTGAGGCAAATAAGGATTAGGTGACTTGCTTATGATCACACCACTAATAAGTGTCTGAGGATAAATTTGAAATCAGGAGTTTCTGACTCAAGACCTACCTGGCATACTATTCCTTGAACCCCCTATATTTACCATTAATATAGACCTCTAGGGAGCTCTTGGCAACTCCTGCCAATGCACATAAGTACCTATTCTGTAATATAATTTTAGATAATTGCCTGGTCACATAAAGAAGCTTAGTGACTTGCCTAGAATGATATGGGTGATATGTTTCAGAAATAAGACTTAAACCAGATATTTCTAACACCAAAGCCAGATCTCTTTCCACCACTCTATACTGTCTTCTCCATTAATATGAAAAACTGTATTTTAGAAAGAACATTTGATTAGTAAATATGGCATTTTCCCAGAAGTGGGGATAAAAACTACCAACAAAAATAAGTGAGAGAATAACTGAATTCTTTGTCATTTGTGGTCAACATTCCTGAAACCAGTGCAGATTGCTCTCTAGGCCTATTCTGGCTTTTATCTTGGTAAAATCTTTGATCCTTTAGATGAGGGAATTAAAAAGAACAGAAATCTGAAGGGAACTAGAAGAGTAAACGTGGAATATGTCTAAAACAGCTGAGACCAAGTCATCTATTGGCTGTGAGTCCCTTTGGAACTATCTGCTGAGATGCTAATACACCATGGGCTTGTTTGTTTTAATAGCTGGAGAAGAAGAGTCATTATTTAGAATCTGCTAAATCCCACTCCTGAAAGCATCCTTCCGAACTGACAAATAAAAGAGCAACCTGGGCCATATGGTTCTATGGCAATCTCCCTTCCTACTACTAAACAAGCCCAGTTCCATTCAGTGGGTGGGCTTGTTGCCCAAGTACTCCAAGTTTGAGTCAGAAAGTGAAAATGAAAAATGATTATACCAATACTGAAAGTGAAACACTTTTGTTTGTTTGTTTGTTTTGGGGGGGATGTTAAGTGTTATTCAAGTTAAAAACTGCAATGATTTTTCTTATTTTTATTAGGCTTTTATCCTAATGAAGGCTCATTTTGAGATTGGTCAGAAGCCAGAATTCAAAGGCTTCAAAACTTGGCACTACAAAGTTATACCATTTATCAGTATTTGGCAAGGATAAAATGTTCTTGTCAACAGGCAAATGATTTCTCACTAATGGGAGAGATGGGTAATAAAAACCATTTAGAGGTGAAAAAATTTAATTCCTTTTTCTCCCAACCAGGGGGGATATATAGAAGATGAAGGAAAAAATAGTCTGATGGGTTCAGGGGGTAAATGACATATAACCATGAAATACAAAGAAGAAGCAGTCAATGTTTAAACAGGAAAGGAGGACTCTATGGCTACAATAAGGTTATCCAGACCAAGTGTCTAGTGCTGTTAATTCTGCAGGACGCCAGGCACAGTGTCTCTAGGGAGTCAAGCAAAGCTCCCAGCTGCTTATTGTGCAGAAGAAAACAGTGAAAGGGAGATAACTTAAGACCTGTGCTGCTGGGAACTTGCATAAGGTCTATGTTGTTATCAGAAACTCTTCTAACACCATCCTCTTGAGGGAGGGAGGGAGGCAGAAAGGAAGGAAGGAAGGAGAGGGGTCAGAGTACCTAAAAAAGAAAAGTTATTTTTTTATCTTTTCTTTTTAGACAGATTTATAAAAGATTTTACTAAGTACTAACTATCTACTAAGAATCATGCATTTCCACTGGGGAAATAAAAGTAAATAAGATCATAATCCCAAAAAACTTACATTCCAATGATACATAAAGGAATATTAGAAAAAGGGGTAGAGAGGTACTAAAGGAAAGGGCTCTGGAGGAGACTGATTATAGGACATGAAAGTGGCATGAAGGCCTGGTTCTAAGATAAGCCTATAGGCTCTATTTTTAGAGGCAAGATGGAGTCAGCATTGAAGTCCAGGTTTTCAGAGGTAAAAGTGGTTGGTATTATATGATAATGGATGGCTCTGATGGTATGAGGAGCTGAAGCTGAGTGAGTGTGGAATCCCTAGGTGAAGCATTGAGTTGTGGTGGTGAACACTAAGGATCCCACAGAAATATTGTGAATAAACTAACACACCCAGGTTCAATATAACAGTGTCCCAGGAATAAGTGATCAAGTAAAGAAAATGTGGGTTAGATCACAAGACTCCTTTGACTGCTTATCCTGGCTCCAAATTGATGGATAATGCTAGTAACTGTGGCTTAACTTAAGTTTAAGTAATCCCTCTTCCTTCAGATACCCGAGGGTATGTTTGATAATCCTTAGGGTAAAAATGACATCCACCTAAGTAAGTTTCAAGATTTAATGATAACAGACTTAGGGAAAGGAAAACAGGGAACTAAAGGAAACGGGTATAAAGGGAATCCTTGGCTAAAGCTACAGATGATCGGTGATATCAAATTGAAGGTAATCAGGGTTTGAGACTGGGAATCGAAGAGGTTTGTCTCTCTCAGTTGCAATCTGGCCAGGCCTGGCTGCTTTAGCCTGAATCAGGTTGTTTGATGGTATTTATATTGCTTCTTCTTTGATGATTAATTGATTAGTATGTATAGCATAAAGTCACACAGAAGTTGAGGGTATGGTAGTGATCAGAGCTGGATGCAGGTATCCTAAATTGATTTGGCCTACCCAACTCCCAACCAAACCTCCCACCAAAATCCCTTCTCCAAATTGATAGAGCTTTTGGTCCCAAATCCTGCTATTTATAGTCTGCCAGCAACTGACTTTTGCCCTTGCTGGCTCATGCCAGGCTTGATTGATTCTAAGTTCCAAACTGTCAAATGTCAATCATTCTGCTCTCCATTTTGCATAGCAGAAATGATATTACATTGGACAACATAGTGATGTTGAGGAGCCTGCAATAAAAGATATATTTTAATATTATGTGTTCTTATCTTCACCCTGTTACATTAAAGAACAAGAATCATAAACTCCAGTCACAATAATTTAGTGTTTGGAAAATGTGGGGGATTTTCCACTACTGTTAAAATGTACTTCTTCTAAGGAAAAGATAAATCTTATGACTAATGAAATTGCATAAAAACTGCCAGTATGAGTGTTTTCCAATGAAATGAAGGGAAGGATTGAGCCTAGTTTACAGTATTCAGCTATGGTTCAATAAAGATCAAATTACTCTTTTTAGTCACTGATTTCAACTCATTTTATAGAGGTGACTAATCTCTTCCAAATCCAGGTAAATAGAACTTGGGCTGATGCAACAGCGCTTATTCTATTACAGTAAAAGAAAATGCATAGATGAGTGAATAAACAAAACATTTAAAATTCATAGAGTATAACTTCTTAACTTTACTTTTAAAGTTATCTTGTTACACTAAACCCGTGTATCTGTGTATGTCACAGGCCTCATTAAATCCAATTCAACAATCACTGATTAAGCAATAACTGGATAGAACCCTGGAGCAAATAAAAAGTTTATGTTTTTTGTTTTGTTTTTCAAGATACATAGTCTATATCTGGGCTTCTAGAAGCAGGAAATTAAACAGGCCTAGATACCTGCAATGCAAAATAATATTTAATTATATTAAATAGTGCAAGATTATTACTAGAAGAATCAGAGATGGTTCACTAGAGAAGATAGCATTTGAGTTGGACTTTAAACAATGGGCTCAACAGGTATGTTGGGACTAAAGGAAAAAAGCATTTTAGGTAGAGGGATTGATGTAAACAAAAGAATAGAGGTTGAAAGAAGGTGGTGTGTATTAGAGACCATAATTAATACAGGTTTGCTGGAATTAAGAAAAAGGAAAGATAGACCTAAATTCTATAGAGTTTGTGACTCAGTTTATACCACCTAGCTGGTGCCTCACAATTAGCATTATCCAAAATATGAAAATAACTGATTGAGGGTAGATTTTGACATAGAAGTTGCAGGTTACAGTTTTCTGGGGAATGTCATAGATGGGATTAGCACTTTGGAAGGGAGATACTCAGAGGTACCCTTCAGCTCAGTAATTCTCTGATTCTGTGATTCTAAACTCAAACATGATAAAGGTTAATGGTTAATTAATGTTTATCCTTTCTGAGCATTTAATAGAAGACTCCTCAAGACACATTTTGCTTAATCTTCACCAAAGATTTACTAAACATAGACCCAACAACAGCATGTATGCCCATTCAACTCCTGCTGAAAGCTATGAATGGATGACTGATAGGTAAATGAGTAAATAAAAAAAGCATTTATTAATAACTTAGTTTTCAAACACTGTGGTTAGCAATAAATACCAGAAAAGAAGGTATCCTTACTTTCTAGAAGGAGGGTGAAAAACAAATATAGGGAAGTGGTATCCAGGGAGGGGTAATTTGGTTTGAGAAGTTTTAGGGATGGTGATTACAGCCAAAGGGGAATTGGTTGATGTATGCTTTCCACTAGCAATGACAGTATTGATTTGATTATGATTCCCAAAAGAAAATATATAAGAAAGGGAAAGGAAAGGGAGAATTGCAGTGACAGAATAAAAATACAGGGACAGGCAGGCATGATAATAAGTTGGAAGAAGAAGGAAGCATCAGAATATACTAGAGGGTTGGGAAAGTATACTCAAGCCATCAGCATCACTTTGAATTGCCAATCCCCTCTTTAACATCTCCAATAAGTGATCATTCAGCCTCTACTTCAATATCTCCAGTGAAAAATAATCTACAAATACTTCCTGGGCAGCACATTTCACTCTTGAATAACTCCAGTTTGTTGGGAAGATTTTCCCCCCTCTTTTAGGCCCAGATCTTTTTTCTACAACTTTCATCCATGATTTAGCCCTACAAGGCTAAGCAGAACAAGTCTAATGTGTTTTTTTTTTCTTCCAGATGACAGCCCTTACAATACTTGAAGAACTCATAGATGCTTTAAATCTCTTCTTCTTCAGGAAAAACATCACCAGTTACTTCAAGCAATCTTCCTGTGTCATGATCTTGATATCTTTAAGCATAAGGTTGCCTTCTTCTGGACCCTCTCCATCTCATCAGTGTCCTCACTAAAATGAGCTGACATCAAATATGGTACTCTAGGTCTGTATCTCAAAGAGATCAAAGAAAGAGGAAAAGAACATGGTTGTACAACAATATTTATAGCAGGTTTTTTTGTGGTAGTAAAGAATTAGAAATTGAGGGGATGCCAATCAGTTGAACAAGTTGTGATATATGAGAGTCATAAGGAATACTATCATGCTATAAGAAATAAGGAACAGGATGGCTTCAGAAAAACCTGGGAAGATTTAAATGCACTGAAGTAAAGTGAAATGAGCAGAACCAGGAGAATACTGTACATAGTAACACCAATATTGGAATGGCGATGAGCTGTGAAAAACTTAGCTACTCTAATCAACACAGTTATTTAAAACAATTCCAAAGAACCCAAGATGAAAAATGCTATGATGTCCATAGAGAAAACTGATGAACTTTGAGTGCTGATTGAAGCACATTTTTTTTACTTTCTTTATTTTTCTTGGTGTGTGTGTGTGTGTATGTGTGTGTGTGTGTATTTTCTTTTTCAAAGTCACCTAATATGGAGGTATGTTTTGCAAGACTTCACATATAATCAATATCATATTGACTGCCTTCTCAATGAATGAGAGAGAGACGGGTAGGGAGAGAGAATTTGGGACTCAGAATTTTTCAAAATGATGTTACAAAATTATTTTACATGTATTTGGGAAATATTTAGCAAAATAAATAAAATATTTTAAACATATGGAACTCCAAATGTAGTCTGACCAGGACAGAATATAATTGTACTATGTCACCTCCTTATTCCTGGGCACCAATGCCTCACCATGTAATCCAAGTCACATTTGTTTTCTTGGTTTCCATATTACATTCAACTAATACTGAATTTTAGTGTTCTAAAAAACTAAGTGTTTTTCAGATTGGTTGATATTTAGTAATCCCTATCCTATGTTATACTTGAAAGGCTGCTTTTTTGCACTTAAGTGTAAGACTTTATGTTTTCATCTCTATTTTGTAAGTTCTAGCCTGTCAAGCTCTTTTTATAAAAATTTGATTCATCCAACTTAAGTTTCTTTCCAAGATCCAGTCTCATTCATTAAAAGGTGCAGTCATGCCAATGCCAACAACAGATTAGGCTTTGTCAATCAGCCAGGCATGCAATATATTCCCTCTGAGATTATTTTTAATATAAAATGCAACTGCAAACCATTATAAATACTTTTAAACGTAAATTATTCAAGGTAAGTAATTTTCAGATGTGTTGAATAGAATGCATTGACAATCATTTCCTGAAGTAGCAACAAATATTCTCCTAAAAGACATCCCAGAATTCAGATGACTCATACTAATAAGTTACAAATGCCTTGTCCTCATCAGGCCCTTTTGTTGTTGTTATTGGTCATTGTATCCATATACTTAATAATGTCATTTGATATATTTTCATCCAAAAATGCAACTACTGGTTATAAGGAGATCAGGGACAGAGGACTCAAATGAATAAAAATATAAAATTGTTTTTTATAGTAGCAAAGAACCAGAAACAAAACAGATGCACATCAATTGGAAAATGGCTGAACAAATTATGATATATGAATGTAATATAATACTATTATTACAAAAGAAATAAATATAACAGATTCAGACAAAAAAAGATTTGTATGAACTGATTCAAAGTGAAATTAGTAGAATCAGGAGAAAGATTTACACAATGACAACTATAATAATATGAAAGAAACAGATTTTTATAGACCTTATAATTCTGATCAAAGTAGCAAACAATAGTGAATTCCAAAGAAATGATGGTAATGCATCTCTCTTACATGCTGTGAGAAAACTATCAAATGAGATAGACATTCTTAAATGTGGCCAAAGTGTTCATTTGCTTTGCTAGACTAACTTCGTTATGGGTTGTAACGATGAAATGAGATATTTGTAAAGAACTCCGGATAATACCTAGTGTAGAGTAGGCAATTAATAAATAAAATCTTCCTTCATTTCTTCCACCCTTCCCTCCATCATTTCCAATGTAATGGTCATTCTCCTTCACAGAGAAAACAAAAACAAAAGCATATCCTGGTTCTAAGTTCTCATGGTTCCATGATTCTCTCATGCATCTATCCTATTCATTGGTTAATTCAACTAGCTCCCTGGCATGCAACAAGCAGTTACACAGGACACAAGCCACCCTCTAGGTCACTGCTGGTGAACATTTTCGAGTTTCTGTGCCCAAACTGCAACTTCAAGCTGCCTGTGAGCACCTGTATTCCCTAGAGAGCAGAAGGAGGAAGTGCTTACTTTGGGTGGCTGGACAGAGAGGTGGGGCATATAAAAAATATCCTCAGGCACTGGGAAGATGAGAACAGAGCAGCTGCCCCATCCCAACTCCTGCCAGCCCAGCACTCATGCCAATTCTTTCCCAATGCTGCTCTAGAATATCATGTGGAATGACAGTGCTTCTACCAGTCTGTCTTATATTTTTTCCTGTGACACCGAGATTTCTTTCCCTTGGCTATCATTCCTAATAGTGAATTGGAGTGGAACTATTGTTTGTTTTTCCCTTCCCTCTTCTGACCCAAGGTAAGAGTTGGGTCTTCTCACCTGTTCTCCCAGTTAAGTGACATATTACTTCAGAGTTTTTAGGCCCCACAGCACAGGTCAAGACTTAAACAAACATCAACATGTGTAGAATAAAACCTGTGGCATCCTTCCTCATGGCATTATGAGTATGCCACATTATAAAATCACATGTTGACTACACAAATCATTTTTCTAAGGCCTCTATGGTCCAAGAATATTCATCAGGTACAGTTTAAATATTTTTCCTCTGAGTGGAAAAGCATAGTACAAGACTTCATAACTTCTGCTTATTCAAGCCCCTTCTTAAGTAGCTCTCTAAAAATCTTGACCCTGATGGGAATCTTGAGAATGATGAAAAATATTTCTCCTATAATCTGATGGCCATTGTAAAATCTCTCTGGGTCCTGGTTTAGGAAGTCTATATACACTTAATATGTAGTAAAGTGTTCTGCCTCCCACGGTTCATCACATCAGAGCCAGCTCATCCAGTTTGCCAGGGCTCCAAGACATAATTCTCTCTCCATTTCTCCACAGGTCCCAGTGCTAGCTCAGCAGTCATGGAAGTGGAAAGACCCAGAAATGTCATGGAGACAGGAAAATACAGAGGTGTGACTAGTAGGTGAGATTTGAAAAAGAACATTCTACTCATCTGCTTTCATCAGTTAAGCTCCTCTCACACATCGATATTCAGCCAAATCCTTCCATTTCTACCTTCCCAACATCTTTCATATATATGCCCTCCTCCCTATCCCCAGAGATACCACCTTAGTTCAGTTTCTAATCTCACCTAAATTATTAAAAAATGTCTTCTAATTAGTGGCTCTGCTTCAAACTTATACTACTCCAGATAAGGGCACTGAGCATAGAAGACAGAATGTCAAGTGTGAGGAATAGTAAGGAGGCTATTGGAGTTATATGATAGAATATGTAAAGAGAAATACAGTACGTGAAGACTATATGCCAAGGGGGCAGCTGGGTAGCTCAGTGGATTGAGAGCCAGGCCTAGAGACGGGAGGTCCTAGGTTCAAACCCGGCCTCAGACACTTCCCAACTGTGTGACCCTGGGCAAGTCACTTGACCCCCATTGCCCACCCTTACCAATCTTCCACCTATGAGTCAATACACAGAAGTTAAGGGTTTAAAATTAAAAAAAATGAATCAAAAAAAAAAAAAAGACTATATGCCACTCAGCTCCCCAAGTCATTTTCCTAAAGGACTGGCCTAAACCATATCATCCCTTTGCTCAATCCCTCCAATGGTTCCAAGTTACCTCCACAATCAAATAGAAAATGCTCTGTTTGTCAATTTAAGCCTTTCACATCTTGACTTATTTCTACTTTTCTAGTTTTCATACATTCTATTTCCTTTTGACATCCTTTGGTCTAGCTACAAAGGCCTAATTATTATTCCCCACATATGACATTCCACCTACTGTCTTAGTTCCTTTATACTGGCTGTCCACATACCTCCCTCCTTCCTTCTGATTACTGGATTTTTGGGCTTCCTTTCAGACTCAAAGTAAATCCTCTCTTCCATAGGAGGCCTTTCTTGGACCTTCTTTTTCCCAGTTCCTTGCCACTGAGATTACCTTCCATCTAGATTCTATAAAGCACTAGACCTTAAATCCTGAAGACTTGAGTTCAAATCTAACCTGACATTTACTAACTGTATGACCTTCAGTAAGTCACTTAATCTCTATATGCCTGTTTCCTCAATTATAAAATGAGAATGATCTACCATACAGGGTTGTTGTGAAGATCTAATTAGATAATATTTGTAAGAGTGCCTAGCACATAGTAGGCACTACCAAAATGAATTTTTGCTTCCCTTATATAGTTTCTATACAGGGAGTTATTTGCATAATAGCTCCACCATTGAAATGTGAGAAGAGAAACCATGTTTTTACCTCTCTTTAAATCTTCAGAATTTAGCACAATGCCTAGCACCTAGTAAGTGTTTAATAAAAACTTAACTAACTGACTGAATGACCTTATTCACCATTGATAATCAACTCATCCTCTCTTACTCTCCTATCCCTTGCTTACCACTAAAGAAAGAACCATCATCTTGAATATTTGCTTCCCTCTCTTTCATCCTGCTGCACTTCAACCCTATCCACCCTAGAATAATGTACTATATATATAATTGTCTCATTCACTGAAATTAGTGCTACATATTTAACAAAATTCTCTTGATTCTAGACTTCTTGCTCTCATACTCTTTTCATTTTCTGGCTCTCACAGAGTTCATGTTTCACCTAGACTACCTCATGTTCCTGGTCTCCCTTTCTAGTACTTGCTATATTATTTCTCATACTCTGGTTAAGGGGTGAAGTAAAAAGCCTTCTTAGTCTCTATTCTTTTCCTAACACTTTCACTCAGTAACTTCTCTTTTGATATTCACTCTAACCAAATGTATCATCCAATTCAGATCATGCTGACTAATATTTGTCAGCCCCTAAGTCATTCCCCACCTCTGGGCCACTGCCTTGTATGTGAATCTCAATGAAACTAAGAGTTATGTTGTTCAGGGTCATCCAAGATGGAGAGGTCATAGGGGAAAGTTAAGAGAAAAGATGACCTATTGTAAAAGGATACAATAAACTACTCCAATATCTTTGCCAAGAGACAAATATGGGCTGTATTAAAATGATAAAAGATATGACATCAGAAGATGAGCCCCGCAGGTCAGACAGTATCCAATATGCTTCTAGGGAAAAATGGAGAACAACTACAAGTAGCTCCAGTACATTTAAGTAGCTGGGCCAAAACCAAAAGAAAGCTTAGCTGTGGATGTGTCTGGTGACAAAAGGAAAGTCTCATGCTGTGAGGATCAATATTTCATAGGAATTTAGAATGTAACATTGATAAATCAAGGTAAGTTGGATACAATCAAACAAAAGATTGAAAGATTAAATATCACCATCCTAGGTGTCAGTGAACTTAAATGGATGGGAATATGTAAATTAATTCAGGTGATCATTAATATATACCACTATAGGCAAGAATTCCTTAGATGAAACATAGTAGCCCTCATGATCAATAAAGTGGTGAGAAAAACAATACTTTGGTATAATCTCAAAAATGACAGAATGATATCTGTTCAACTCCAAGGTAAACCCTCCAACATTTCATTAATACAAGTCCATACGTGAACCATTAATACTGAAAAGATCAAAGTTGCTCAGTTCAATGAAGACTTACAACATCTTCTAGAAATAATACCAAAAATGATGTCACATTCAATATAGGGAATTGGAATGCTAAGGTAGAACATTTTTAAATAATTAGAAAAACAGGCATGTTTGGCCTTGGAGGACAAAAAGGAGGAGAGCAGAGACTAATAAGAGTTTCATCAAGATAACTGATTTGGTAATAGCAAGCACTCTCTCAACAACCCAAAAGGTGATTCTACAAATGGATGTCACCAGATGATCAATATCAAAATCCAATTGATTATATACATTGCAGCCAAAGTGGAGAAGCTCTCTAAAGTCAATTAAAACAAGACCCAGAGCTGACTATAGCTCAGATCATGAGGTTTTATTGTAAAATTCAGACTTAAATTGAAGAAAGTAGGAGAAAACATCAGACTATGAAGGTATGGCCTAAATAACATCTCTTTTGATTATGAAGTGGAAGTAATGAGTGGATTTAAGGGATTATATCTTTAAATTGAGTGCCTGAATAACTAAGCACAAAGACTTGTGTTAACCCGAGCCCTTTAGAGGTGGGCTTCAGAGCAGAACAAAATCAGGCTAGACTCTAGGGATATTTAGCTGGGTTTATTTAGGGTTTAGAAAGAAAGGTTTGGGAAAGCCTGGGAAAACCAGATATCCAGTAGCTAGAGGGGACCAAAATTTTTGAGGGCAAAAGACTCTCTGGAGAAAAAGCTCTCTCCTCCAATGCAGTAAAAAGGTGCCAAAACTCGCGCCTCCTCTCTTCTTTTATACTTTCTCAGACACCTCCCATAAAGGAAGTGAGATGTGTCCAAGGAATTTAAGGTAGAGAGTCCTGGGAGATGTAGTCTTCCAGGGTTCAGAGCCATTCCAAAAAGCACATTTGCAATATTGTATAAGAGAGGGCAACAACAACAACAAATCAAGGAAAAGAACCAGAAAGCAAAATAAAATTTTACACAATATCTAAGGAAAGAAGGAAAATGATAGGGAAAGAGAGAAAGGAAAAAAATCCTAAGTGAATGCAGAATTCCAGAGAACATCAAGAAGAAATAAGATTTTCTCAAATGGGCAAGGTAAAGAACTAGAAGAAAACAATAGAATGAAAAACAAGATATCTCTTCAAGAAAATTAAAGATATCAAGAGCATATTTCATGCAAAAATCATATGATAAAAGAAAAAATAACAGAAGCTAATAGGAGAAAAGATTAAGAAGAAATGGCAAGAATGCACAGAACTATGTAAGAAATATATAACATCACCTAGAACTATGATGGTATGGATAATGATATGATCTAGATAGAACCAGACATCCTGGAGAATAAAGTCAAGTAGGTTTTCAGGAGCATTGCTAGCCATAAAACTCTTTATGGAAAAGGATTCCAACTATGTAAATTCTTTTTTAAAATCCCAAAAGATGATGGCTGTTAAAGTTCCACATTCAATATACTAGCAAATTTGGAAAACTCAGTATTGACCATTGATTTGGAAATTAGCAATTTATATCCCAATCCTAATGAATGGCAATGCCAAAGAATGTTTGAATTGCCAGCATGCCAGCAACAAAATGGAAACAAAGAATTACTAGAAGAGCAGGCTAGTTTTCAGAGGCAGAAGAGCTAGAGACCAAATTGCCAACATATCCACTGGAATATGGAGAAAGCAAGAGAGTTCCAGAAAAATATCTACTTCTGCTTCATTGGCTACACTAAAGCCTTTGGCTGTGTGAATCACAACAAAATGTGTCAAATCCTCAAAGGGACAGTTGTGCCAGATCATCTTACCTGTCTCCTGGGAAACATGTAATGAAAGCCAAGGACCAGCAGTCTGAACAGAACATGGAACAATCGATTGGTTTAAAATTGTTTAACAGAGGACATCAAGGGAAATGCCAGCCTAGATGGGTCAAAAGCTAGAATTAAGGTTGCTGGGAGAAATACCAAAAATCTCAATTATACAGATGATATCATCCTGATGATAGAATGTGGAAAAGAATTAAGAAGCCTCTTGAAGGTGAAAAAGGAGAGAGTAAAAGCTGACTGAGATCATGGCAACTTGTCTCATCACTTTCTGACAAACAGGAAGAGAAGAAATGGAGGGAGTGTTCAATTTTATATTCTTGGGTTCAAAGATTACTGCAAATGGTGACTCCATCATGAAATTTAAAGACTCTAGCTCCTTAGAAGAAAAGCTATGGCAAATCTGGACTGCATACTAAAAAGTAGAGACATCACCTTGACCACAAAGGACCATATAATCAAAATTCATTTTTCTTGTAGCAATATATAACTGTGAGAATTTGGATTATAAGGAAAGGAAATGGAATGGACATTTTTGAATGGTGGTGCTAGAGAAGTTTTTTGAAAGTTCCTTGGACAGCAAAGAGATCAAATCAGTTGATACCTAAAGTAATTAATTCACACAATCCACTGGAAATTGAAATACTAAAGTTGAAGCCTAAGTACTTAATGAGAAAATAGGACTCATTGGGAAAGATCCTGATTTGGAGAAAGAGTGAAGGGGAAAGGAGAAGGGGACAGCAGAGAATGAGATGGATAGATGATGACATGGAAGCAACAAACAAGAGAACTTGTACAGACTTTGGGAGATCACAGAGAATAGAAGAACCTATGGTCCATAGAGTCACAGAGTCAGACCTGACTGAAGGACCTAACAATAAGTCATTCTTGTTTTCTCAATGAGTCCAAAACCAGGCTTACCCTACTTCTCCACCCCAATTAGTGCCACTATACTTGGGATCCAATATACATACAGATGGTTCCCTCAAATAGTTTATCCTTTAATTTCCTTGATCTGCTGAACATTTATCAACTACTCCTTTATTTTACCTCAGCTACTCACAGACATCGTCATAACCCTGATCTTGCCACCTTTCTATCATCCTTGTGAGGGCCCTCCTCACCTCCCTCCTGGATTATTGCAGGAGTCCCTATTTTGCTTTCCCCACTTCAAGCATCTCCCAATCCTAAACCATGCTTCTAATAGCTGAAAAAGTTATTTTCCTAAAGGGCAAATCTATGTCACCTTACTCAAATTCCAACAAATTCCTATTATTTCTGAGATCAAACATAAATTCTTCTCTTGTGCATTTCTTCAGTTCAAGTTCTTCACAACCTGACCCTCTACTACTTTTCTTGTCTTTATACACATTATTCTCCTCCACACACTCTTTCAGCTGCCATCTTGGATTACTCCAGGGATGAACTTTTTATGTATTATGGAGCCTGATGCAACCTAGAAATTATTTTTCATAACATTGTATTTAGATATATAGAATAAAGGAAGCCAATTATGTTGAAAGTTGTCAAAATATAAAAAAAACAAATTCATAGATCTATCTACTTAGGCATTCACAGACCCTGGGTTAAGAAACCCTCACCTATTATTCAATGTTCCACACATGTAATGCCCAATTTTCCATCTCCCTGCCTCTTCAGTGGCCATCCCTATGGCTTACCTCTGTCTTTTTCTTTTTCAAGTCCTTACCTTCCATCTTGTAATCAATAGTGTGTATTGGTTCCAAGGCAGGAGTGGTAAGGACTAGGTAATGGGGTTTAAATGACTGGCCCAGGATCAAACAGCTATGAAGTTTCTGAGGTCAAATTTGAACCCAGGACCTCCCATATCTAGGCCTGGCTCTCAAGCCACTGATCCACCTAGCTGCCTCCTCCACTCCCCACCCCAGTTCTTGAAATCTCTAGTTTACTACAAGCTTTAGCTCAATAACTATTTTCTATATGAAGTCTTCCTGATCCTGAAAACTGTCCTCCAAACTGCCATCAGTGTATTTTGTATCTATTATGTGTAGCAGGGACAGCATGGATTGATGAACAGGTTTGTTCAACCACTCCTAACCCCTCCCAAAAAATGTACTGTCTAAGGGGGCTTCGGTTCCCATATTCTGATGGATCAGTCCAAATTGCCTCTCTTCAGGAATCTCATTCCCTTTCTTTGTGGTGGCTGCCACCTCCGCATGTAGCTTTTGGCAGAATTTTACAGTTGGGTTAACACCTCACTAGCACTGTTACCTCTTCTGTGATTAGGTTCTGGCTTTCAAGAACAAACTCTTTTACATATAGGATGTAAGCTCCTAGAAAGCAGAAATTGTCTTACTTTTCTATTTATATCCTCACCACTTAGCACAGTCCTTTGCACATAGAAAGTGCTTAATTTTGTTTTGATTCATTCATATAGTTGCACACATACATTTTGTCTCTTCCATTGGCACACAAATTTAAGGGTGACAACTATTTCACTTTAGTCTCTGTATCCCCAATAATTTGCACAATGCCTGACATAATAAATGCTTTTAAATTCTTATTGCTTTTTTGATTGATCTTCTAGTCACCTCGTAGAGAGAAATCCATGTACATCATCAGCTCTGAAGACTTTCTACTATTCTCCTGAGAAGTTAACTCTTCTAGCTGTGTGACCTTAAGCATGTCATTTAACTTTTGTCTTTCTCAGTTTGATCAGCTGACAAATAAGGTCAATAATAGTACACACCTCCCAGAATTGTGGTGAGAATTGTGAGATAATATTTATAAAACACTTAGCACAGTGCCTGGCACATAGTAGATGCTCAATAAATATTTAATATACCCAGCAGAGAAATAGCACTTCACTTATAGATTCCCTATTATTTGTGATCAATAGCCCATGTTCTGCACCAGATGCAGAATTGTCTTTTGGCCCAAGTGTCCATAATCACTATGGAAAGTTTTCATGGGTTCTGAGCAATAGTAAATGATTGCTTCCACTTTGCATAGGCTCAATTGTAGTCTAATATAGTATTCCATACCACCTTTTGAATAGCCATAATAGTGCTTTCTGGGAAGTGAAGATCATTGAGAAATACAAAAATACAAAATCTTAGAGTTCGAAAGGACTTCAGAGGACATCCAGTTCAACTCATTTAAATAAAAATCCTCCATAAAATATGTCCATTAAGTGGTCATCTAAACTTTTCTTGAAGTCCTCCACAGAGGGGGATCCCAATACTTGCACCTCTTGAGGTTTTACTTTACTTTTAATAACTCTGAAGGTTAGAAAAAATTTTCCTTACATCAAACCTAAGTAATTTGTCACACTCTCTACCCTTAGAATTTTCCTAACTCTGTTCTTTCAGATCAAGAACAGATGTAATTCCTGTTCCATATATCAGACATCCTTCTCCTTAAATACAAGAAGACAGATTTCATATCTCCTCAAATATGCTAAATTCTTTTGGCTAGAAATACTGTTCATAAACCCTCTTCTTGCATCTGGGCTTACTGCCAATTATCCATATTCATACTGGGTAAGAAAAACTGACTCAAAGCCAGAAATTAACTTATGTTACTGGCTTACACTGTGGAGGAAATCTCAGATTCTTAGTTCTTTTTCTCTGTTAGGGATAACAGTACTTTGAAGGATTTGGTTTTCAAGAAATGTGAAAATGGGGTAAGAAGATTGGAAAGAATCATAAAAATAATCATTATCAAGTAGAAGAATCAAGAAAATATTTCCAACTTTAAATCTGTGCTAACTTCCCCATCTCTAATGAAACCGTGACATTTATTTAATCACTGGGAACATTCTTAATTAAAGTTTAAAAGAGAAAAGACCATTTTTTGCAGATAATATTATGCAGCAGAGCACATCTTTATAATTGAACAATAGACTGAAATTGATAGAGAAAAAATATCCCATTGTTCTTAATCCTTTGTGGCTATTGAAGGGCATCGGAACTAAATACTACCTTGAAGGTCTTCTTTCAACCAGGTATATCCGTGTGTATGTGAAAATCATATAACATTTCTTGAAAGATATTCCATCACAAATAATTTTGTTTAATGGGTCACTGGTTATAATACTAAAAGTTGCATAATACAAGAAGTTTTATAATAAAAAATTTAAGGGGAAAAAGGAGTTTTGGGGTTCAATATATTTAAAGGTGGTCATCAGGGGATAATTCCCCAATTTAGGAATAACCTCAAGTCAAAATTGACTTTTATGGAAGTTTATTTACAATTGAGAAGAGAGAGAGGAAATAAGGAAATAAGAATCTAACACAGTAGGTAATTTACTACAATCCTCTAATTAATCCAGGTAGATCTAATTAACCCTCAGCTGAGAGTCAGAGGGCCAGAGGCCCTGAGGTGAATGAAGCAAAGCTTCATTCTCAGAGTCTATTAAAGGGAAGTTCCTTAAGAGAAGTTCAGGAAGATTCAGTCTTTAAACTCACCACATGGACTTCTAGAGAAGATATTGAAAGCGGTCTCACCAAGGTTTCAGTGATCCAGCCAGCACTCCTCCATGAACCAGGATATCTCCTTCCCCAGCAGCCCTCTTCACCAGAAGACCCTCTCCAGCAGAAGACCTTCTCCTTTTAAAGGGGTCTCTTATGCGTCACTTCCTGTGCCTTTTCCCTAATTTGCATGTCCAATCACAATAGACACTTCTCTAGGACTGCCTAGGGGGCAGTCAGATGATTCTAATTCATCACCCACTCTAGCACACCTGGGTTATGGACCTCCCAAAATTGGAGGTGCTCTTACCTTTGGTGATTAAATCTAAAGATGGACAGTGTAGACTTAATCCAGTTATCACAGAAGACATATTCCTTAGAGATGGTGAAGCCCTCTGACTGCATATTCTTATATCCTTATATTGTATTGATTCTTTCAAACCCTATCCACAAAGTAAACATGACCCATGATTTCTCAAGAATGCATCTATAGGGGCAGCTGGGTAGCTCAGTGGATTGAGAGCCAGGCCTAGAGACGGGAGGTCCTAGGCTCAAATCTGTCCTCAGACACTTCCCAGCTGTGTGACCTTGGGGAAGTCCCTTGACCCCCATTGCCTACCCTTACCACTCTTCCACCAAGGAACTAATACACAGAAATTAAGGGTTTAAAGATATATATATATATATATAAAAGAATGCATCTATAAAAGGATAAAGAAGTGTTAGAAGACAATGAGATCTTATGCATTGAAATATGGTCTCAGAATCAGGAGGACTTGGGTTCAAGTATTACCTCTGATACATACTGGTTTTCTGGTCCTGGGCAACTCAGGGAACCTTTCAATGCTTTAGGCAACTCTTTCAGAAAACAAGTTGAAGCAACGTTGGTCATCTATGTTGGTAGGCATTTTCTCATCCGGGAATTCCCTAAATCAATGAATTCACAAATTCAATCCCTATTCCTATCCCTAATGGATGTATGAAGGAGTTTCCTACAACCAGACAAGAAACTGTAAAGAAGATACTTGGTTACCTAAAGCATAGATAAAAATGTTTTTTTTCTTAAAATGATACAAAATATTTACCTAAAACCATCAGCAAGTATTATCTATAATGGGAAGAAGCTAGTAAGCCTTCCCAATAAGATCAAGAGTGAAACAAGGATCCTTATTATCACCAATATTATCTAACATGGTATCAGAATGCTAGCAATAACAATAAGAGAAGAAGAAACGATCATTTTGAGAGAATCAAAGGCATTGGCCATTCGATGAAAGTAACTAGCACCACAGAAGAAACATTCCCTGACTGACTGAATCAGCCATATTTCTTGGGCTTATATTAAAAAAAGAAGGGAAAAAAACACAGACTGTGCTGAAAGGGTCAACTCTGAAAGTCCAGAAGGGACCAGTTATAAAAGAACTCAGCTTCTGAGTTTGCTTTTCAACTTTGTACTTTTTGTCCTTTCAATTCTTAATGAGTATGGCAGCAAGGAGGATGGAGATTTCTCTCCTCCACATGGCTGCCATTCCTCCTAGCAAGGCATCTTGTAACAGAAGTACATTGGTTCATCCTGCACCCTTTCCCCCCCCTTATTTCCTGACATGGACAAATGGAAGAAATGGAAGTTTAACAGGTAAGGAACTGAACCAGCTTCAGAACTCAAAAAGTTGACTTTCATCATCAATAAAAGAACAACCTGTGGAAGACTATGATTTGGAGGATGAGGGTAGCCCAGAGGAAGTGCTGCATATCCACAAAGAAAAAACAAGAAGAATACCTATCATCCAAATTATGGTATGCAGCTGAATGGACAACCCATGGAACTGCTCCATTGGAACATATATCTTGGATTAATACCATATATGAACAATAAACTTGGCCCAAAATTGAAAAGGAAGAAGAGAACAGACTGAATTGATTTTGTAAAATTACGTAGTGCTTGTAATGCCCCCATTACCACTAAAACAATTACAAGTACTTGCCAGAAAACAATATATTGGCTAAGGAACAAAAAGGATGACATCAACTATATGGTTTCATTATAAAACACATTAAGGAGCTCCTTTGTCTGATGGAATCTTTATCCAATCATCTCAAAATGTCATTTGGACTTGATAAATGTAAAAGTCTTAATATATGCCTTGGAAATATAAAAACTAAAGAGTCTGAACCTGAATTTAGAGGTCACATTGAAAGAATGGATTGAGATGATTCCAACAAATAATGTGGTCTCCTCCTAGCAAGACACATCAGACATAAAAGATGTCAAGGAGAAATCTGTGGCTGAATACATTAAGAGGCTTTACTGGCATTCTGAAGTCAAAGCTGAATGGGAAGAATACATTTAAAACAATTACACTAATGCAATACCTATCTTAATGTATACTTCCAGAACTGTAAAAATGGACCATATTAAAAATTGCCCAATCCAAGGTTCAGAGAATAAACTGACCATGCTTGGAGTTCTTCTAGTCTGATGATTAGTTGTATTAAGACTTATTTCTTGTCTAAAAGAACTGTAGCAGAAAAGTCTATAGGTTTTAAACCACAAGATCAGTGACAGAGCCAACTCCTCCTTCTATGAGGAAGGGGTAGCATTTAAACTGAGAATCCAGCTAAGGCCAAAACTGGAAGCATGGGGTTTCACAGCCTTATACTGAGGAAAGCCACACCTAACAGTGACCAACAGTTACCAGAAAATCAGTAGAAGAATGGCCAAAGGAGACCCAGGGACAGTGCCCTAGGGAGTCCCCATGCCTGGTAGATACTCTATAGATCTTTCAGACCAGTGGAGACTAGAGGTCATGTGTAATTATCAGGCCATAGGCCTAGTGGGCATAACAGAGTGACCTCACCACAGAATATTAGATCTGGAACTTCAGAGGCATTTATTTTCCCTCTACCAAATTATATGTATTCCCTAAGAGTATGCCACAGCAACACATATTCTCTACATTTATCTACTTTTTCTACTGATGACATATTTGTGGGAAAGTCCAATAGTCCACATTTGGTGGAGAAGGGATGTTTTATTGCTACTTTTCTTGCTATGCTATTTCATGTAATGCTGGTGGTTTGAAAAGAAAAGAAAATGCACCGTAACTGATTTGGACAATACCACCACCAAAAAAAAACCCACATAATATTATTAAAATATAGGTCCCATCACTCCTCCAAAAAATTAACATTGCCTTGACAAAAAAAGAGAGAGAGAAGACCAATAGGTGTCCTGGAATAGATATCAATAGCATGGATCAATAGCAAAAGCTGAAAATGGGTATACACAAAATTAGATTTATGAACTATAATAACTCCTGGTGGCCTTCTTCTAGTTAGAGCCTATGAAATGATTAAGACCCCCAAGAATCAAAACAAAGGACCTTCATTTATGAATTTCAGCAAATATGATTTCAGCAAATAGCACATTGACTAGGGGTAGCTAGGTAGCACAATGGATAGAGCAACAACCTTGGAGTGGGGAGGACACGGTTCAAATCCAACCTCAGATACTTCTTAGCTATGTGACCCTGAGCAACTCACTTAAATCCAATTGCCTAGCCCTTAGCACTTTTCTATCTTAGAATTGATACTAAAGGAAGCAGCTAGGTGGCTCAGTGGATTGAGAGCCAGACCCAGAGATGGGAGGTCCTGGATTTAAGTCTGGCTTCAGACATTTCTTGGCTGTGTGACCCTGGAAAAGTCTCTTAACCCCTATTGCCTAGTCCTTACCACTCTTCTGCCTTAGAACCAAGACAGAAGGTAAAGGTTTAAAAAAAAAAAGAATTGATACTAAGAAGGAATGCAAGAGTTGTTTTTTATTTACAGATTTATTCATTTTTAATTTATTTTTATTATTATGCAAAACACACTTCTATATTGGTCATTGTTGTAAGTGCACATTCATACAAAACCAAAATCCCCAAATAAAAAACCATAAATACACTGATGTGAAAGATAGTAGAGCTTTGTTCTACATCCATCTGACTCCAACAGTTCTTCTCTTGGAAAGGTTTTTTTAAATAATAATAATAGATTGACAAAAAATATATGTAATAAGGTTATGACAAATTTGTTTAAGGAAATGGGGGAAGGAAAGTATGGTGGAAATTCAGGATTCAATTATTCCTACCAGAAATTACAGAAGGGAGATTCTTAAGAAGTCTGGACTCAGTTATCAATGTAAATTAAGCAAGGAAAAAATAGAAACTATGCAATACATCATTATGGGCTATAAATATTTAGCACCTACTAAATATAGAGCAGGACATACCTTAGGGCCAAAATTATACATTAGAAACTCACCATCTTTCATCAATTGACAAATGACAAATCCTCATATTGCAAATATAAACTTCTAAATATATTTTGTGAATTTAACCAGTAAGCTATAAATGCTAACCATATTTCATTCCTCTTCATGTGATTCTCATTCTCTAGACTTTACTACATGACTGAGTTCCTTCTCATCCTGGAGCATTCTTTTGTTAGATTAATCTCTTTCCCCAAAGGTGACTTTATTCTATCACCTCCATTTTGGAGTCAAACCTAGGTTAGCCATGCTTCATTCCTCTCCCTGAGGTGCTTCTTATACTGTATGTACTTCACCACCACCTCCTCCCCTGCCCCTTGTTTTTTCAGTTACCTCTTCATGTATTCTCCTCCTCCATGAAAAGGGAATCTCCCTTAAGGAAAGGACTTTATTTTAACTTATATTTGTATCCCTAGCACTTAGCAGAGTACTTGGTATATACAGTAAAAGCTTAATACATACCAATTGCTTCCAGGATACAACCAGAATAGGATCATAGCTTAAACTTTCCCAAAATTACCTGAGCATAACACTGAATCATACAAAAATTAACATTTTTTATGATATCATCACACTAAATATTCATGGCATCCAAGTTATATAGCATGAAAGACCTTCAAAATATAAAGACTTATCAGAAGAATTAAGAATCATGTGTCAGCAGTATTGAATCAACCTGTCTGCTACTAAAGTTAAGTTAAGGTTGCTTTCTCTGAAACTTGAAGTAAGTCAGAGATGGCAGAATGCAGAGAAAAGGATGGGAGAGAGTTCCAGGCATAAAGAATAGCCAGTGAAAGTAAAGTTAGTCAGAAGAAGAAGTTCCAGGGCAGCTAGGTAGCACAGTGGATAGAGCACCAAGCTTGGAGTCAGGAGGACCTGGATTCAAATCTAGCCTCAGACATTTCCTAGCTGTGTGACCCTGGACAAGTCATTTAGCCCCAAATGCTTAGCCCTTTCTGGTCTTCTATCTTAGATGTGATACTAAGAGGTAAAGAATTGGAAATTGAGGGAATGTCTATCAATTGAAAAATGGCTAGACAAACTATGGTACATGTTTGTGATGGACTATAAGAAATGATGAACCTGATGATTTCAGAAAAGGCTGGAAAGACCTACAGGCCCTGATGCAGAGTGAAATAAGCAGAACTAGGAGAATATTGTATTTGGTAATAGCAATATTGTATGATGATCAACTGTGAAAAGTTGGCTACTCTTAGCAATGCACTGATCTGAGTCAATTCTCAAAGACTAATGATGGGAAAAGCTTTCTACCTCCAAAGAAAGAAATGATGGAGTCAGATAGATGCAAATCAAAGCATACTATCTTTGACATCAGTGTATTTGTGGTTTGATTTTGAGGTTTTGGTTACTTTTGTTCTTAGACCAATGCTCTTAGAACAATGACCAATATGGAAGTATGTTTTGCATGACAATAAAAATTTTTAAAAATTAAAATAATATTAAGACAGAAGGTAAGAGCTTAAAAAGAAGGAGAAAAGATGAAGCACCTTGTGTGAAGAACAGCATGGAGGCTATTAGGTGGTACAGAGGATGGAGTGCTGAGTCTGGACTCAGGAAGACCTAAGTTGAAACCCATTCTCAGATGCATACCAGCTCTGTGACTCTGGGTAAATCACTTAACCCCTGCTTGCCTCAGATCCCTCAACTGTAAAATGAAGATAACAATAGCATTTACCTGGCAGGCTTGCTGTGAGAATCATACGAGATAATATTTATAAAGTATTTTCATAGTGAATCTGAACTGGATAAAGATCCAACATAAAAAAATGAGAAGGAGCAGTCAGACAGAAAGGAGGAGAACCAGAAGACAGCATTGTTATGACAACGCATAGATAATAAATTACCATGGAGAAGAGGGTGGCAAAGTCTATACCAAGTCAACAGAGAGGAAAAGAATTGAGAGGGGGAAGGTAATTTGATTTGGTACTTAACAGATCATTGATAACTTTCAGAGTTTAGTTTCAGTTAAATGATGAAATTAAAAGCCAAACTCTTAAATTGTCAAAATAACGGTGAAGAGGAAAGAAGTGGAGGCACCTATTGTAGATGGCCTTCTCAAAGAGTCAACTGAAAAAATAGAAGAGAAATGGTAATTGATGGAATGGACAGATCGCATGAGGTTTTAGTTTGATGTTGTTTTTAAGGGAGATGTGGGTGTGATTTTAGGCAGCAGGGAAGCAGCCAGTATACTGAGATTAAAGTTTCAATCAGTTAATCAATCAGCATTTTTTCAGTACTTATTACATGCCAAACACTGTACTAAATACTGGACTTAGTGAGAGAGTGAGGATGACTGAGCAAGAAGAAACCCTCCACCTGCTAAAGGAACCCATTACTTCTTTGGACAGCTCTAATTGTTAGCAAGGCATCCAGTATAGATGAGGATGCAGAAAGGAAGAGAGCAATACAAGAAGACTTGGGAGGCTATAGTGGATTCTGGCAAGGAAGCCTCCTTCTAGGGGCAAGGCAATCATTATGGAATGGGTTTCAGAAGGAAGTAAATAGTACTGCAAAAAATACATGATGAAATCTCAAAGCTAAATACACACCTTCCTAATATCACATGCAAAGGAAACTGGTTTCAATATCTGAAATGCAATTATTTATATATTTATTAAATATCCATGTCTATAATAACTTTATAGTCAAAGTAAAAATCATGATTAATGGATTTTTCAGAGAATACAAGAATGCATATGATAATGATATTATTGTAGAGTATTTTGAGAATGCACAAATTATCAAGCAAATAAGGAGGAGTAGGAACTTCCCAGGAGGTTTTCTTAACAAAACTTAAGAGAAAGTTACTATTTTAACATGGTATCACTAATTTTTAAGACTCCTATATAAGTGTGCAAATGATAAATGTCACATAAAAGCTCATTTTCACTGACTAGTAATTCAAACACTTGTCTTAGCCCCACACATTTATGATTTTCCCATATAATAATGACTATGATTTTAGTGGGTGTCCAGGCCAAGTTAATTATTATTTTGGTGTGCTTTATTCTATGCAAATACCAATTCTGCTGATAATACTATTATGCTTCTGCAGCTATTGTATGATGACAAGTCAGAGCAAATTATAATCTCCAAAGAACTGAAATTAAAGGTCACCCAAATAAAAAGAGACGGGTACATGATAGGGGAGAGAAAGCATGGTATTGCATATGAAGAAATACACAAGAGTCGGTCATCAGAGAAATGTATGATCACAATAAAATATGGACTGGTCACATAGAGAGAGAAATATGGATAGCCCAAATGCTCCTTTAATATCTATATGTTAAACAAACCCAAGGATGACCTCTATTATTTTAGGGGCTTATGGGAGGGCATATTTTTTCTAGATTACATGTTGATAAAAAAATTTTATACTCATTTTCTGATATTTTGCAATCCATATTCTCTCTCTCCCTCTCACCCATTCTCCCTCCCCAAAATGGCAGGTAATATAAGTTGTTCTTACATTATTATGTGATTCATATTTTCACATTCATCATGTTGTGAAACAAGACACATATTGCCTACAGTAGAGAGAAATTCATGGAGAAAAAAATTTAAAAATGATATGCTTCAATCTGCATTCAGCCTCCATCCGTTCCTTCTATGGAATTGGATATCCTTTTTCATCATAAATCCCCTAGAGTTGTCCAGGTTGATAATAGTTAAGTCACTCACAGTTGATCACTGTACACTTTTGTTTGTTACTATGTACAATGTTCTCCTGGTTCTGTTCACTTAACTTTGCATCATTTCATATGTCTTTCCAGGTTTTCTTGTGATCATCTTATTTGTCATTTCTTATGACACAATAGTATTTTATTACAATCATATGCCACAACTTGTTCAGCCATTCCCCAATTGATGGACATCCCTTCAGTTTCCAATTCTTTGCCACTTTAAAAAGAGATGCTATAATTTTTTTGTGCAAATAGGTCCTTTTCTCCTACCTTTGATCTCTTTATGATACAGATCTAATAAAGGTATTGCTGAGTCAAAGGGTAGGCACAGTTTTATGGCTCTTTGGGCATGGCTCCAGATTGCTCCCAAAAATGACCTCTATTACTTTGAGTAGACCTCCTGTGGTAAAATTATGGGAAGATATGGATGAGAGTTATACAAAATGGACAGGAGAGAGGGAATATTCACATCAGTGAGATTTCAAACCCATTAAATTTTAGCAGTTATGAATACCTCTTATCTTTGGTCATTCAGAGTCACAATGAATTTCAAGCAACAGAAGAGAAGAAATGATAGTTCAGGTATGTTTATCTTGCAGCTGCAGAGATGTAAACAGAGATATGAAATTAAAAGTGTGTTTAAAAGAATGCAACAAAAAGCTGGAATAACTTGTAAAGGAAATACTTGCATAGAACAGAAGGATGCTTTATTGGCTTTTAAACCATCTATTGCTAATAATATTTGGCAACCCTCTTAATAGTAATGATCTTGGTATGATTGTGCACTAAATAGACTTCTAAAAACACATGAATCATTTTTGCAAATTTTTCCCATAACATATTGTTTTACATCTTGATCCCACACATGCCAAAACATCCTGAGTAATGTGGGAAAAGACATGTATGATATTAAAAATATGACCTGAAGCACACATTAAATACTATTAAATAGAAGACAGAATCTTGTGGCTAAAAGAGCAACAGTTCCAGAAGCAAGACGGCCTGATTCAAATCCTTCCTTAGATGATTACTAGCTTTGTAAACCATGGGAAAATCCCTTAACCTGAATATCAGTTACCCTATCTGTAAATGGGGATACAAATAACATCTATCTCACAGGGTTGTTACAAGGATACAATAAGATAATATAGGTAAATCACTTCGTAAACCTCAAATATAAAAGTTGCTAGTTAAAAAAAACAGAGCCACCAAAAGAAATAACATTTATCTCTAAATGATGTGATATCTTGAATAAATAACATAGGCTAGAAGACATGGGAAAGTGATAAAAGGGGAAGAAAATTCCTGGATATCCCAGACCCATCAGGAAGCAAGTCACATAACAGTATACAAGTTATTCTTTAAGTCACTTTTATTTAAACAATATTTATTGAGTTCTTATATTACATGAAAAGAAAAAGGGTAGGAGTAACATTGTTCCATGGGGGGAAAAAGTTATTTTCTGAGTATTTTTTATATTTATTTTTTATGTCATCTTCATGGTTTTACTTGATTTCCCCAATTTCTTCCAACGTCATGTCTCAAAGGCTAATATCAATCTAAAACATTTGTTTAAGAAAAAAATTCTGTTAGGAAATTTTTTTACTACATCTATATATATATAACAAAAAACATTATGTGAGTAAAGGATGGCAAATTATCAACAGGCTCTATCTTTTTCATAATTTTGAATTATGTAGAAGATGGGGACAACTAGGTGGCTAAATAGTTTGTGAGCTACACCTAAAGATGGGATAACTTAGGTTCAAATCTGACCTCAAAACCTCCCAAGCTGTGTGGCTCTGTGTAAGTTTCTTAATCCCCATTGCCTTACCCTTATTGCTCTTCTACCTTGGAACAATATACAATATTGATTCTAAGACAGAAGATAAGGGTGTTTAAAGCATAATAATATAGAAAATGTTTAATGTAATAGTATAGTAAGACTTCCAATCAATTTTAAGTTCTTATCTTAGGACAAAGGAATAATACCAAAAGTAGAGGTTCAAGTATAACAAAAATGCTTTCTTTTCTTCTTACAAAACATATGGCTTTCATTCCAGTCATTAAGTTCAAGATTATAACTTTAAAACTTGTAGTTTTAGAGTAATCTTAAAATACAGAAATGCTCCTGAGGATCTATCCCTTCCAAATGATCAAAATGTCCATAAAGTTGGAAGTGACCTCAAAAGTCCTCTAGTTAATTCACCATGATCTATAGTGCTTGCTACAAAATAGTTAATTATAATCTTTCTTACCACCTAGTGCTATTAGACTATAAAAATCCTAAACTGTAGCCTGAACTCATTTTGGGGTAATGGCTTTGGTCTATAGGGGCAGAACCAGGTCAAGCATAGAATAATCAAAACTATCTCAGTAAAGACTCTCTAGAAACTGAATAAGTTTACCAAACTAGAAGCAATTAAACCCACTTATTCCATTCTCTGGGATAATAAAGAACAAACTATCTTGTATCTTTCACCTAATCACTCTGAAAGCAATAACCAAGTAGATATTTGTCTTTTCTATTCCAACTTAAAATTCACCAACTCTGACACTATGTGATGCTACTGTAGAAAGATTTCATATTAGAGGTAGGACTCGAGCTGGGGCTTCACACAAAAGGAAAGAATTCAAAGAGTAAAGTAAATTATTATATGAGGAAATAGTTCCTCAGATGAAAAGTAAAAGGAGTTGGAAGTGTTTAGCCTGGAATAGAAAAGGTTAATCTCTACTCAGTGACTACCTTTTATCACTATAATTAGGTGAAGGATATAAGTTGGTTTTCTCTATCCTCACAGATGTTAGAATAAAAGTAAATCCTCAGCATGGCAATTAAAAGGCTGTTCTCTTTTCCACTGCTAATTTCCACTCTCTGTGTCTTTGATCCCATGCCCTCCTGTCACTTATAGGAGCTTGCATCCATCTATCATCCCCTAACTTGTCATTTTCAGCTTTTTTCTATGTACTGGCTCCTTCTTTGGTCCTTATAATCACACTGAGATCCTATACTTAAAAGACCTTGCTTGACCCTCCCATATCCTTAATCAATTAGTCTAAATGTTTCCCTTTCACTGTCAGCCTTCCAGAAAGTTATTTATGCTTCCTACCTCCACTTTCCCACCATCCATTCACTTATCAACTTCTGACGATTTGACCTCTGGCCTCATTACTATACTGAAAACTTTTCTCCTTCAAAAATTCACTTTACCAATCTCTCTGTCTGTCTGTCTGTCTGTCTGTCTCTCTCTCTCTCTCTCTCTCTCCTTCTCTCTCTCTCTCTCTCTCTCTCTCTCTCTCTCTCTCTCTCTCTCGGTTTTGGCACCACCAATAAGTGTGTTCTATTCCTTTGGCTCCTCTGATACTACTCTCTTGGTGTTTGTCCTTTTTTCCATTAGACTGCTAGTTTCTTGCCAGATTTTCATCTAATTCCAAATTCCTGAGTAAAGGAGAGTTCAATCAGTGGTTCCCAAACTTTTTTGGCCTACCATCCCCTTTCCAGAAAAAATATTACTTAGCCCCCTGGAAATTAATTTTTTTTATTTTAATAGCAATTAATAGAAAAGATAAATGCACCTGTGGCCATCACCGCTTTCCCTAGATTGCTGCAGCACCACCAGGGGGTGGTAGCACCCACTTTGGGAATCACTGGTTCAGATGAAGAGCAGCAGAGTCACACAAGGATAGTTAGTTGTTAATAAAACTTTATTGATGCTCATAAGGAGAACAGATTCCAATGAGGAACAGTCTTGATTTGTGCCATTAGTTGCCCTCAGCCAAAGGCAGCACATAAAGGGGGTAGCTTCTAGATGTGGAACCATGCATTAGCTTTCTTATAAAACCCTTCCCTTCTAACTAAGGATCAACACTAAGTATAGGTTCAAAGGCAGAGGAACAGTAAGAACTAAGCAATTGGAATTAAGTGACTTGTCCAGGGTCACAAACCTAGGAAGTATCTGAGGCCATATTTGAACCCAGGACTTTTCCATCTCCAGCTCTGACTCTATTTACTTAACCACCTAACTGCTCCCATGCATTGGCTTTTGAGTTCTAGGCCTAGAGCCCCTCAGGACTCAAAATTTATATAGACTTTATTTTTTAAACCCTTACCTTCCGTCTTGGAGTCAATACCGTGTATTGGCTCCAAGGCAGAATAGTAGCAAGGGTAGGCAATGGGGGTCAAGTGACTTGCCCAGGGTCACAGCTGGGAAGTGTCTGAGGCCAGATTTGAACCTAGGACCTCCCGTCTCTAGGCCTGGCTCTCAATCCACTGAGCTACCCAGCTGCCCCCTATATAGACTTTTAAACAAATAGTATAACACCAATAGATGACTGCCCTATCTGTAGGAAAATAGACTAACCCAGTAAAATCAGAATATCTTCTATATTGTGCAATAAGGAATAATAAATAATGGGCAGGGAAATAGTGAACTAAACTGTAAGTGTGTCTTCTAGCAAGGCACTGGGGGTGAGAGAAGGGTTACTAGCCAATTCATATACTGCTGATCTTACCTGCATCTTGGAGGACTAGGGTCATACCAGGCTTTTACTGGCTCACAATCCTCTTCTCTGCTCTCTATAATATTTTCTCTTCGTGATCTCATCTATTCTTCAGAATTCAATTATCATCTCATTACAAATGATTCAAAAACTGATACACACAGCTTTACACTTTCCTGAATTCCAGGCCAACATCTCAAACTGCTTGTAGAACAATTCTACTTGGATATTCCAATTGTCTTTTAAATTTCAAATTAGATTAAATACTCACCATGTTCTACCCTACACCTTGCCCTCTTCCAAATGCCCCCTTTTTCTTTTGGAGGTATCACTGTCCTCCTAGTCAATCAGGCTTGAAATCTCAAACTTTGGTTATTTCTTTTATTATTACTTCTCTTTAACCCATCCTATGACTCATCCAATAGCTTGCAAAGTCTAATGGTTCTAGTTCCCTAGATAGCTTACATCCGCTCATTTTGGTCTCCTTTCCTGGACACTATCCTAGCTCAGGCCCTCATCTCATGCCTAGATTATTGTAATAGCTTCCTCCTCCATCACCCAGCCTCCAGGCTCTCTTTTCAATAAAATATTCTACTGCCAAAATATTCTTTTTAAAGCCTAGATCTGACCTTTGTCATTGCCTTGATAAAAATCCTTCTGTGGATATGTATTGTCTTTAGGGTTAAAAACAAATTCATTCCTTCATTTAAGACTAATGCTCTCTCACTCATCAAATTATAATATATATATGCATGTATATCTTATATCACTGCCAGCCAAATGTGAGGGGAGGGACTCTTGTTTTGATTTATTTGTATACAGCACTTTACATAGTACCCTATACATAGAGGACATTTTATAAATAGTTGTATCAAAAATACAACATCTCTTCTTTGCATTAAAAATACCTGATTCCTTCACCATTCTTCATATGGCATGGCCTCTAGCTCTCTCACCATACAGACTGGTGTCCTCTAAATACTTTCCAGTTTTCCAACATTCTCTTAAAAATTCACTATCCAAAAATGAACACAATAAGACAGATGTGCTCTGAGCAGGTTAGAGTACTGCCTAACACATCCTTCAAACTGGAACATCTCTGAGTGTAGCCTGAAATGATATTGGCTTTTTTGGATGCAATGTCACACACACGCTTGCCTCATACTGAGCTTAATGTCCATTAAGCCCCCAGGTCTTTTTTTAACATGAAAAAAGCCATGCTTCCTCCATCCTTGTGCATTTGAGTCTTTTAAACCAAATGTAGGACTTCACAGTTAACTCTATTATATTTCTGTGTATTAGATTTGATCCATCAGTCTAGCCTAATGAGATCAAGTTGGATCCTCAGACTGTTGCCCAGTGTTTTAGCTAATATTCATAGAGGGGACTAAGTAGTCATTACTGAAATAAGCACTTGTCAGTTATTCAAACAGGAAATATTCTGCCATTTCAAGGCTAAAGTTTGTCCCCATCTTCTTCCTCATAAGTTTAGTTTCTTATTTCTATGGCATGATCTTATAAGGTACATATTGTTAATTTGATTCTCCCATAAAATACAATGCTTTCAAGTACCTAGGATCTTTAAACTCTGTTCATTCAAATACCTGACAGTTTTAGGGTGGTACATTTAATATTTCATGTGAAATAAAGGGTATGCTGATATTTCAATCAATAACAATGTTAAGTCCAAATAAATATTGATGTTTCAGAAATGCTATGACATAATTTTTGTAAGCAAGAATAAAGAATGCATAGTAAACCTAGCTTTTATCAACAATTTCAGTAAATAAAATGCATTTTAAACCTCCCTTTTCTACTTAACAATGAACTTCATTTGACAGTGATGTATATTTTTCCAATGTTTAATGGCTATTTTTCTTAATTGTAAGTACTCCATGAATTTAATAACCTTTACAAAATCCAAGGTTCTCACTCTTCCAAAAAGGAAGCTGTAATGAAAAGCTTTCTTCTCTTTTAGAATGTCTGAATTATCTTAAAGGACCACACATAAAGGTTGGAAATTAAATGCAAGCAATCCAAAAAACCAAATGATTTTGCCCAAAAAGAACCCATTAAGTTCCATTTTGCCCTTGGGGAGACAGGAAAGCTACTCTCAAGTACTCAAAAATCCTATCAAAGAGAAAAGATAATAGACTTGATCTACTTTGGCCCCAGAGAGCAGAATTAGAAGTTGCTGTTAGAAACTGCTAAGAAGCAAATCTAGGTTTGAAGTGATGGAAAACTTTTTTTACTGACAATTAAAGTAGAATGGACTAGTTGAGGGTGGGGGGTAGGGGCAAAGGATAGTTTTGTTTTGTTTTATCTCTCTCTGGAAATATTCTCAAATAAAGAATTAATTACCATTTCTTGTGGAGTGTGAATAGGGGATTCTTGGTCAAATACCGGTTGTACTGGATGACGTCTGACATTCCTTCCAACTCTACAATTTTGAGACTGCTTGATGAGTTATACAAAGAAAAGAATATTCTTGTCCTTTAGGAATTTATTATCTAACACAGATGACATCAGTGAAGGCAAAAGGATTCAAGAACATTTTATGACAAATGAGTAAGGATATTTTATGACAAAATGTAAGCCATAGACTAAGCTGTCAATTCAAATAAGCTCAAGGATAAATTCAGTTTGGGATAGAAGGCAATGATAAGTGAATCTAATTTTTATTTCTGAGAATAAGGTGATACCATCTTGCTCTCTTCTGCTACAATAACATTTTATGCTATCTTTATAGAGCTTAGATAATGAAATATGTATTATTACTGAGCAAGCCCACCTTAATATATCAGATTTCAAAGGATACACAGTAGTTTAATAATCCTGAGACATATGTATTTCATTTTAAATTCCACATGTCCAGGCTTTAAAATAAATCTGCCTTAACCCTTACTAAAATTATTAATTCTTCAACAAGAAGGGAAAAGTGATGAAATGGAAAAATGTACATAAAGAAAAAATGTATTCTAAAGGCACATCTTGATGATTCAAAAAAGAGTGGATGTTAAATTGTTTTAAGCAAGGAAGAGATTTTTTTAAAAACTAACTTTTCTAGCTCAGTTCATGTCCTTTAAAATAGATGTTTTGGAATATGTAACAATTACTCATGTTTTGAAGGCCAAGAACCATAATTTACAGGACAGTAATGGCATTGGCGATGGCCCACATTATTCCATAGGCCTCTTCCAAAAGGTAATGTTGGGATACATACACTGCCTTTCTGGCCACCGATTTACTTTTGTACAAAGAACCAGCACTGTTCTACTATGGAAACTAACATAGCCCACAGACAATAAGCAGATTTCTTTCAGAGGTATAACACCTTTTACAGACAAAGCCCTAGTTAAATGAACTTTTATGCCTATTTAATACAGTTTTCACGTTCAATTTTTCCCTCTCATACCATCTGCCACACTTTTAAGTCAAAATTTCAAATGCCCATTGTTCCTACTACTTCTTCTATATTCCAAGCACCTGCTCTCTCTGTCCTCTCAACCCCATCCAGCTTGCATCCCAGACATTCAACTTTAAAAAAAAAATGAAAATAAGCCAAAACAGGGTAGCCACTGATTAAATGAACTATAAACTGTACTTACAAGGCTCTCTATTCAACTGTGCCACAGAGAAAAGTATCAAAAGAAGCAACCTTGAGGCTTATTATTCACCAATTTGGCCAGACATTTGTTTTAATAACTAGCATTAAACATAGCACTTTAAAGTTTACAATAGAGCTTTACCAATATTACCTAGTTTTCTCCTTAAAGCAACCCTATGAGTTAGATGCTATTATTCTCCCCATTTAAAGATGAGGTAACTGAGGCAGTTGATAGTACAAACACCAAGGATCAAACACCCAGGATGGAGGACAGGCTAGACAGCCTCACCTTCTCTGTTTGATGTGGGAGTCAATACCAGTACCACAGGCAGTGAGCCATGAGAATACCTATGTGGACTACAGCATTGGCTCCAAGTGTCTCTACTGACCCATAGTTGGAGGTTGACCACTGAACAGGGAAGGACTTCAAGGGTTTGGGTGCACTAAGCAAGACACCAACCAGCTCTGTCCCAGGCTGTGGCTTTGGGAGAGGAAGAACAAAGACAGAGCAGACACCAGAGAACACAGTAGGACCCTGCTGGCTATGGTCATCCACAGGAGAATGGAGACCTTGGGTGCTGTCCAAAGAGGGAGACAAGGTATATCTGCTTATAGGGGCAGAACTAATGGGGTGGGGGAAGCTCTAACTGGAGCACCTGAGGTCAATCACAGACTGGAGGGGAACAGAGACTACACCTGGACCTGGATCAGAGAAACCTAAAGAATGAGGTATGGTCCAGGAAATAACAAACCTCCGAAATCCTGAAACCTGAGGCATCACACACAATCTCTCTCNTCTTATCGATGGCTTTCTTAGGTTATAAGCCTAGTAATGAGAATCTCTAATTCAGTGGATATCTACATTTGTTACTTAATCTGCATAATTTCAAATTGAATTGTTCCATCATTTCCTAGCTTTATCTATAATGTGTCAGTGTGCCTATTTTCCAGAATTCAAATCCAGCCTCAGGTACTTACTTATCTGTGTGATCCTGAGCAAGTTATTTAATCCTATTTGTCTCAGTTTCCTCAGCTGTAAAATGAACTAGAGAAGGAAATGGCAAACCTCTCCAGTGTCTTTGCCAAGAAAAACCCAAATGGGGTTCCAGAAGTCAGACATGCCTGAAATGACTGAACAATTGCCTCTATCTTGTTTGGTTAAGATTCTATCTCTTACTCATAGCAATGTGGGGGTTGGGGGGGGGGGAGAGTAAGCCAAAGAAAAATAACTCAACTTCAGAAAACTATTATAGAGTCAGGGAAGACCTTGGTTCAAATTCATAGTACAGTAAAGTTAAAATGTCTACTTTTAAAACAGCAAAGAAAAACACCAAATGGTCACAAACCCAAAAAGAGTTTTTGACAGAGCTTTAAAAAACATTTCGAAAACCAAATGAGACAGATAGAGGAAAAACTAGGGGAAAAATAAAAGCAATGCAAGAAAATAAAAATGACCAAATTCCTTTGATGAAACAAATATCAGGAATGCAAGAATGGTTTAACATAAAGAAAACTATCAACATAATCGATCAGATGAATAAAAAAGTAATCATATGATTATATCAATAGATACAGAAAAAGTCTTTGATAAAATACAATCTTCATTCCTATTTAAAGCACTAGAAAACATAGGTATACATGGAGTTTTTCTTAAAATGATACAAAGCATCTATCTAAAACCATCAGCAAGAATTATTTGTAATGTGGAAAAACTAGAATTCTTCCCAATGAGATCAGTGGTGAAATAAGCAAACCCATTGTCACCCATATTAGTTAACATAGTATTAGCAATGCCAACAATAGCAATAAAAGAACAAGAAATTAAAGGAATCAGAATAGGCTGAGATAATTAAACTATCTCTTTTGCAGATGATATGACAGTATACATGGAAAATCAAAGTGATTCAACTAAGAAGTTAGTTGAAGCTATCAATAAGTTTAGTAAAGTAGCAGGATATAAATTAAACACAAATAATAAATTAATAGCATTTTCATATGTTACGAACAAAGTCCTAAGAGATAGAGATACTCCATTTAAAATAACCACATATAGAATAAAAATCCAGGAGTATGCCTGCCAAAACAAACCCAGGAACTACACAAATATAATTATAAGACACTTTTTACACAAATAAAATTAGATCTAAATAATTGGAGAAATATTAATTCTTCATGAGTTGGTAGAACCAACATAGTTAAAATGACAAACCATCTAAACTAATCTACCTATTCAGTGCCATACCAATAAAATTACTGATAAATTATCTCATTTAGCTGGATATAAAAATCATCAAAATGTATAACAAATATATAACAAAATTCATTTAGAACAAAAGATCAAGAATATTAAATGAATTAATGAAAATATATAAAAGAAGGAGGTCTTGCAGGACCAGATTTTAAACTGTATTATAAAGCAGTTAATTATCAAAACTATCTATTTCTGACTAAGAAATAGAAAAGTAGATTAGTAGAAAAAAAAGGCATACAATAAACAATAGTAAAAGATTGTAGTAATTTTGCATTTTACAAAAATATAGATCCAAGCTATTAGAATAAGAGATCACTATTTTTTAAAAATTGTTGGGATAACTGGAAAGTAGTTTGGCTGTAACTAAGTACAGATAAATACCTTACACAATTCACGAAGATTAAGATGAATATATTACATAGACATAAAAAGAGATCATAAGCAAATTAGAAAAACAGGGAGGATGTTAACTAACAGGTGTATGGTCAGGAGAGGAATTTAGAAGTAAACAAAAGATAGAGAGCATTATGCAATCTAAATGGATAATTTTGAGTATATTAAATTTAAATTTTTTTGTACAAATTAAACAATGTTGCCAATATTAAAAGGAAAGAAGAATATTGGGTGGGGGGCATTTATAGACTGTCTCTTAGATAGAGATCTCATATCTAAAATATATAGAAAACTTTGTCAAATAAGGGAATAAGAGCCATCTCCCATTTAATAAATGGACAACAGATAAAAGCAGAGAATTTTTGGATGAAGAAATCTAAGCCATATATAGGTATATGAAAAAGTGTTCCAAATCACTACTGATTAGGGAAATACAAAATAAAAAAATTCTGAGGTGTCCTCTCACACTCTTCAGGTTGGCTAAAATGACAAATGTTGGAGGGGAGGTGAAAAAGTGGGAACACTAATATGATGTTGGTAGAACTGTGAACTGATCTAACTATTCTGTAGAACAATTCTGAATTATGCCCAGAGAGCTAAAAAATTGTGTATATCTTCAGACATAGCAATGCAATTGGTGGATCTATTTCTTTTAAAAAAGTAGGGGGAAAAAAGAAGAATCTACATGTTCCAAAATATTTAGAGCATCTCTCTCTTTGGTGGCAAGGAACTGGAAATCAAGGGGATGCCCATCAATTGGGGAATAACTAAACAAATTTTTGTGGTATGTTATTGTGATAGGATACTACTGTGCTATAAGAAATGAGAAGTAGATTAATTTTTTAACTGGAAAGAACTATGAGATAATAGTGAAATGAGAAGAACAAAGAGAATATTACATGTAGCTATTAGTTTAATTTTTGAAGAATAACTTATAAATATTTACCTCCAAAGAATACTGAGAAGTAGAAACATGAAAGGCATAATCTATATATTTTGTCAAATGATGCCTTCTATGACACGGGGAAAGGAGGGAGAGACTGAATAAATAAATTTGACAATGTCTTAATATGGCATCTTTTGAACTGAATTGAAAAGAGCAGGGAAATGATATGTCAAACTATGTGAAGGCCTTTCATAGTATCACTTTTGTATATACCAGTTATTCAAATATTATAAAGGTGACTGAGAGGTCCATTTAAATTAGGTACTGCCAATGCTGGAAAAGTGTTAAAATAATCCCTTAAAAAGTAACACATCCCTAAGAAATGGACTCCAGAGGGACAGGGGCAAGACAGGAGAGTAGTGGCAGAGTAGCTGAATTCTCACAATATTCGTCTCCAAAAAAAAGCTTTAAAATCATGCCTCAAGGCAAATTCTGAAGCAAAATAACTAACAAAAGGTCAGGAGGAGGCATTTGTCCAAGACAACTAAATGGTTAGTAGGGAAAAGTCTATGACACCAGACTGGGGGCCAGCCCAGAAATGCATGCAGTGACAGCAGCAGCAGTGGAGCTTGGATACATGTAATCCCAACAATGATAGTTTCAGGAGCTCTCAGATCAGAAATAAAAAGGGGATTGGCAACTAGTCAAAAAGAGAACAGAAGGGGCCCTTTGCTGGCACTAGGTGCAGGGCTTGGTGCTGTTTAGAAATTCTATTGCCCATACACAATTCTGGGACACACTTTCAGGGTGGAGAAATGAGCTTGTGGCTGGTCTCAAGAGGCAAGAGCAGGGGTCCTTGTCATAGTTTCAAGGTAGAGAGGAGCACTAGTGCTTTTAGTAGGGGAACAGGGAACCTGGTCATAGTTTTAGGGCCCAGAGGAGTTCTAACTCTTAGAAATGCAGCAGAATAGGGGCCTTTCCTGGGTGAAGATCAGAACAGGGACCAGGAGAGAAGTCACCGTATCTTTCTCAAGCTCATACTGACTTGGAAGCACTGAAAACTCCACCAATCACTTCCTGAAAGAGATCCCTAGAGGATAACTCCCAGGAATATTATAGTCAAATTCCAGAGCTTCTGGGTTAAGAAGCAAATATAATCAGTCAGAAAGAAGCAATTCCATTATAATGGAGCCACAGTTGTGATCACACAATATTTAGCAGCTCCCATGTTAAAGGAATGAAGGGTTTGGAATTCTAGAAAGGGAAAGGAGCTATGATTACAACCATGAATAATACCCAGCAAAACTAAGTATTATCCTTTAGGGGGAAATGGATGTGTAATTAAATAAAGGAAAAGACCAGAGCTGAGTAGAAAATTTGATAAACAAAAGAGAGACTCAAGAGAAACATAAGAAGTTAAGCATGAAAGAGAAGTTATAAGGGATTTGTTAAGGTTAAACTATTTATATTCCTTTATGGTAAGAAGAAAGTACACCTCCTAAGTATTTTATCATTATTATAGCAGTTAGAAGGAGTCTACATAGACAGAGGACATGATGTGAGATGATTATGTTGGGATGAATCTCAAAAAAGAAATGGAAGAGTGTGAATGTGAAATCCCCTACCCCCTCTGTGATTATATAATTAGTAGATATATGATTCTATCTGAAGTATTTTCTGTATCTCAACCATATATGATTCTATCCTAAGCATTTTTAGTAGTTTAGTCCTTTTGGAACTGAATAAGTATTTAATTAGTAGTTCAGTCCTTTTGGAACTAAATAAGTATTCAATTGAAAATGCTAAATATACCTAAAACAAAATCACTTAATTCAGAAAAATAATCATTTCTAAGAAAAATAATATGCAGATATAAGGTTTTCTGACATTTCTCCACCCTGTGCTGTATTATGTGAAGTTATTGTTCAAATACACCCACATATTATCTGATTTTTCTTCACTTCTCCTTTATTCTATGATTTTTCTGATTTTACTTGATTCTTGGGTAAGTATAAATATATCTGAAAACTTATTGTATCTTTAGTACAAGTTTGGGTTCTATAAGGAGGATAATCACAAAGCTCGACATCTTTGGTTTCTAACCAGAGTCTGGCTTTATTGTGAGACCAGCTCTCTCTCTCTCTCAAGAAACCTATTTCCTTTTGGCTTGGTGACTGTTTTGTTTTTTGGTATCTTGGCAAATAAATTTTCATCACAAGAGTGAGAAAAATGGATACTCTAGAAGAAGGTAGAAAAGAAAAGAAAATGGGCAACACTTGAACCTTGCTCTCATTGGAATTGGTTCAAAGATGAAATAAAATATATACACATCCAAGTATATAAATCTATCTTTTCATCTTACCTATTGGGAAAGGAAGAGGGAAAGGAGATGAAAGAAAAGATGGGGCTGATAAGAAGGAGGGCAGATTAAGAGAGGCAATGGTTAGAACAAAAGAGACTCTTGAGGAAGAGCAGCATAAAATAAAGAAAAAGAAGGATGAAAGAAGAAAATAGGATGGAGGAACATACACAGTTAATAATAATAACCAAATGTGAATGGTATGAAATCATCCACAAAAGGAAAATAAGCTCTTTATAAGAGACACGCACAACAGAAAGGTACACAAAAACAGTTAAAATAAGAGGCTAGGGCAAAGTCTATTCTATTATTCTTCATTTGAAGTTTGAATAAAAGCCAAGGGCAGCAATTGTTTTCAAAGTAAAGGAAAAATAGATTGAATTAAATTAAATAATTATGATATCTAAATTTTGATAAATGGTATAATAGACAATGAATTAATTTCAAAAATATTTATGACAAATTTCTCTGATAAAGGTCTTATTTCTCAAATATGTAGAGAACCCAATGAAATTTATAAAAATAAGAGTCATTTGTAATTGGTAAAGAGATTTGAGCATGTAATTTTTAGAATAAGAAATCAGATGTTTATAGTCAATGACTAAACAAGCTGTGGTATGTGATGTGATGGAATACTATTTTACTATAAGAAATAATGAGGGGGGGTGGCTTCTGAAAAATCTGAGAAAACCTAAATGAATTTATAGAAAGAGAAGTTAGCAGGACCAGGAGATCATTGTATACAATAACAACAATGTTATAATAATAACCAACTGTGAAAGACTTACTTTCATCACTACAATGATCCAAGAAAATTTTGAAGGACTTATTATAAAAGCTGCTATCTATTTCCAGAGAGATAACACTAATGAACTCTGAGTACAAATTGAAGTATAATTTTCTCACTCTATTTTTCTTGATTTTTTTGACACATTCCAATACAGAAATATGTTTTGTATAATCTCACATGTATAATGGGTATCATTGTTTGTCTTCTCATTGGGGTAAGGATTGAAGAGGGGGAGAAAATTTTGATTTCAAAAAAAATTCTTTTTAACGGTAAAAGTAAATAATTTTTAAAAGAAAAAAAAGAAATAGTCTCTACTTGAGGATCATAAGACACAGGAATTAATAATTTCTTGCAGCAGTACATTTTATTTCTAGGCAGGTTTAATTGTTAGGAAGTTTGTCTTTGTAACAATATAAAATCTGACTCCCTGTAACATTCATTAACTATTAGTTTTCCAAACAGGGCCAGGTGACATATGCCTAAATCCTCATCCAAATTACAGCCTTTTAAATAAGTGAGAAAGCAATTTACATTCCCCCATAATTAGTGTCCTCTCTGGGCTAAACATAGCCAGATCCTTTAATATATATTTGTACAATAAGATATATATTATCTAAGTCCTCTCATCATCCTGATCACTCTTCTTTGGATAAAATACAACTTAAAATGCTATTGCTAAAATTTGGCAAAGAAAGTCAATACTAGGACTATAACAGAGTTACCACATGGGTTCTTTGTTTTTGACAAAAAAAGTTATGGAATAACTTTTTTTAAGGTAACCTATAATTTGTTTTAGCTGCTGTGGTCACCCTATTAACTGATTCTTCAGATCAAGTTTAGAGTCCACTAATATACCTGAACTCTTTTTATACCAACTGTTGTTTAGCTAACTATAACTACCACATCATGATTGTGTGCCCTTGATTGTTTTGAGTTGTGGCAATTAAAATTTTCAAGAGACTGGTTTCTGGGTAAGAATATCAATTTATTGATTAGACTAGCATTAACCAATAAATTAGTGGTCTATGATTTTCTTGATAATCAAAAAAACAGGAATTTCCTTCACATAGGACTATAAATGCCTTGGACATCATAAGACATCTGTAAATGATGAATAATTAAATGAGAGGTTGTCAATTAAGGCTCGAAACCCCACCCCATCTGTTGGGGAATGGTGAGGAATCATGTATCTTAGCAGAAAGAGCTTTATTATCTCCCTTATCTGCTAGGTTTTATGAGGGAGAAATATTTCTTGGAGTTCCTAAGAACAGAGGAATCAGTACAAAGTGGAGGAACTGCTGGAAGCTCTAATTTACAACTCATATAAAGGAATAATTCAGTATGTATTAAAAATAAATTCTGTCAGAGTCTAAATACAAGATTTTATATAAATTCCAATTATGATTAGTTCAACTATTATTATTGCTATCATTGTCATCATTGTTGTTGTTATTTCATTCTTGCCATCTTTTTTGATGAAATTCAGAAAGAAATGGTCTATCATTCTTTATTATTGAATTACTACTACTGTTTTTCAATTAATGATCTGGGGACAATTGCATAAATAGATAAAAATAACTGCTTTCTATAATTAAATGAGTATTAGGATCTAAGCCCAGCATCTGGTGTCTCATTGAAGACAATTTTGGGAGAACACCAGTAGCTGAGAAGACAACGAGGATGTCAGAGACAAAAAGTATGGCAGCTAGTTTATGTTAAGAATCAAATAATGGACTTGGAGTCAGGAAGATCTGAGTTTGAATTCTTCCTGCAATATCTATTACACTTAGTACCTGTGTAACTCTGGGAGATTCACTTTTCCAACTTCCCTCAGACTTAGTTTGCTCATCTCTCAAGACAGGGATAATAATAGCACCTACCTCACAAAACTTGAGAGATTTATATAAATATATATATAAAACATTACAAGTATTAATCTATCACTATCTAAGTCTATCACTATATAAGTAATAATTATTCTTATTATAGACTCTGTTCTGTTACAATGTGTTCTAACTTCTTATACTAGATTTCTATGTCTTAAAATTTTGTTATTATTATTGTAGTTATTATGTTATTGCAGTTTATGATAGGACATTTCTCTATATTTTAAGAACTTTCCATTATGAATAATTAATGATGATAATTCATTTATATAACATTCATTTATCTCTCTAAAGCAAAGGTTTCAAGCATGATTACCCCAAAGAATCTATCAGCTAAGTATCACTACTGTATATGTGTTGTGTATCCAGGAACTAAAAACTGCCTTAGCTCTAAGGGAAATGGGAGCAACTACAAGGCAGGCAATTACACTTTAACTTACTTAGGATCAGGCCTCAGTGCTACTTCTCAACTCTCTCATTATTTGTCCCTCTCCTTTCAGCTACTTTTTATGTGCAGTGGTCCCCAATTTAAAATGCAATTGAGAACAGAAACCACCTTGTTTAGTATTTGAATACCCAGGACTTATCCTGGCATATAATAAAGACTTAATCAATATTCATTTATACCCAGGTGAGGGAACTCTCTCTACTAATGCAAAGTAGCACCTTATCTACAATTTACAGCCCTTGTAAATCTTCTCAAACACAAGGAGGTTGAAGTCACTTACTGAGAGTCAGAAATAGATTTTGAACTCATTTTTTCCTTCATTGAGGCCAGATTTCTATCCACTGTACCTACCACTGCTACAAATACAAAGAAAGTCAAAATAGAAAATCTATAATGTGAACATATTTACATTCTGCTACAGAGAAATCACATCTATATATAAATTAAATAGAAAATATATATAAAATAACATCTGATGAAGCCATGAAGTAGTAAACTGTCAAATCCTTCACAATAGCAATGATATTTTTAATTAATTATTTTTCAGTTAAAATCATTTTTCTCTCCCCCTACTCCATAGGGGGAAAAAAGAAAACCTTTTATTTAAAAAAAAATACAGTAAAGCAGAATAAATTCTCACATTGGCTGTATCCAAAAAAGATATGGCTCCTTCTGAACTCTGAGTTTATGTTTCAGGAGGTGGGAAGAAGCTTTCTCATTAGTACTAAACTATGGTAATATTTTGTCAATCCTTCAGCAAGATGGGAAGTGGTGTAGATTCAAGAGAGAAGATGGCTAGTCCCTGTTCCTGGCTGATGATCAAGGCAATAGTCTATGATAGGGGGAGCTGGGTGGCTCAATGGATTGAGAGCCAGGCCTAGAGATAGGAGGTCCTAGGTTCAAATCTAGCCTCAGACACTTCCCAGCTGTGTGACCCTGGGCAAGTCACTTCACCCCCATTGCCTACCCTTACCACTCTTCTGCCTTGGAGCCAACACACAGTATTGACTCCAAAAAGGAAGGTAAGGGTTTAAAAAAAATAAGTCTATGATAAGCATTGGCTGGTTATAGAGGGATGTTTGAGGGACTCAGACCCCAATCCTTAAGTAAACCTTGCCTACCTTGTTTTGATTTGAAATCTACTAAATGAATATTTTCTTTATGTTAACATATTTAAAGAATCTTTTCTGTACTTTTAAAAACTATCATAGTTATGGTTCAATACCCATACAGTGATAGTTGTTAGCAAAATTTACTATGAAAAAAGAACATGAACAAGAACAAGAACAACAAGAACAAGAACAAGAACAAGAAATAGAAGAAATTCAGAATTCTGTTTTGACTGAATCAGAGAACAGGGTGGATAGAATTCCTACTTCTCTGGATAAATCTTTTGGGAAGCATTCTAGCTTATGCCAATGGATAGAGATTAGGCAGAATTCTTTTAAATACTAATTACAAAACCAGCCAGAGTAGGAATAATCAGGACCCAGCATAATAGTCTTAAATGGTTTAATAGTCACCCAGAATTGAGGAATTGCTTAGCTAGGCTTTTCCTATGATGCAAAAAGCTGTCTTCTATAACACTTCCATGTACTTCGTGCTTATATAAAATTTGTAGCTATGCGAATCTTTATAACTGCAGTGAAATAACTTTTGGTGAACTTGTGACAATTGGCCCAAGAGTACATTGTTGACAAATTGAAAGATTATATTAATAGAGTACCAACTTTGTAGGTGATGGTAGTGGTATTAACAATCAACCTCACACTGTGTAAAATGGCTACTTACTCAGCCTACATATAAAGTTAATCAGAAGCAAGGATAGAGTAATATGTATTACCTCATACTTCAAAACACACCTTTGAATGCTTTCCTATTTATTTTGGCTAAACATGACAATAACAATTAGCTTGGATCTCCTTCATTGTTCCATGACATCCTTTTCCTGTGCTGAACATGAAGCATAGCCTCATGTTCCCTTTTGCAACATCTTCACTTCTCTGCATTTTCTGATTAATTCAATTCCATTAATCCAGTCCTCTCCTTATAAAAACAATAAGGAATAAAAAATCTGTTTAGTTTAGGTACATATTCTGCAAGAGTGATAAGTTTTTTGGCCCAGACAAAATTAGCAGAGCTCCACCTGTGTCCGAAAAGGCAGGTACAATATGGTACCAGTCAAAGTAAGCTGCTGAATCATATTCAAGAAATTCTAATGATTTAGGTTTATTTTTCCTCAATAAATTATAATAAAATCAATCAGAATGTCCAGAATTCTTAGCTGAAAAGCTAAATAAATCTTTGACAAGGAGACTACAACAACCTTTTAGCCTAGGTCCCTTTTATATAATACTACGTATAATTATTCTATTTCCTTCCTCCAGAAAACAACCCATTCCTGATGTCATCCTCTAATTGCTAGAAGAATTTACATAAATATATAAATGGATTCAGCTATTGCTTCAAGCTTTGTTGTCAAAACCCTTTGGCTTGTCACATCTCACACAGTTCTAGTTCATTTACCTAAGACTTTTATCTTATCTTATTCCAAACAGCTCTGGCCATTCCCTATCTCCTTCTTGTCTTAGTTCTGATGCTGTAGTGTGTCAACCCAAGACATTTGGCCTGACAGCCAAAATACATGAAGGGTTATCTTTTTTTTTACACTTCCATATTGGTCATTGTTGTAAGAGAACACTCATACAAAACCAAAATCCCAAAATAAAACCATAAATAAACTAATGTGGAAAATAGTATACTTTGATCCCCACCCATCTGACTTCAACAGTTCTTCCTCTGGAGGTGAATAGTATTCCCTGTCATAAGTCATGAATTTGTCTTTTTTTAAATGGCTTTTTAATTTGAAATTTTTAACTAATTAATTAATTTAGAATATTTTCCATGGTTACATGATTCATGTTCTTTCTCTCCCCTCCTCCATCCTCCTCCCTTAGCCAAGGAGCAATTCCACTGAGTTTTACATGTGTCATTGATCAAGACCTATTTCCATATTATTAATATTTTCATTAGGGTGATCACGTAGAGTCTGCATCCTAAATCATATCCCCATCAACCCATGTGATCAAGCAATTGTTTTTCTTCTGTGTTTCTACTCCTGTAGTTCTTCCTCTGAATGTGGACAGCATTCTTTCTCACAAGTCCCTCAGAATTGTTCTGGATCACTGCATTGCTTTTAGTAGAGAAGTCCATTACATTCTATTGTGCGACAGTGTATCAGTCTTTATGTACAATGTTCTCCTGGTTCTGCTCCTTTCACTCTGCATCAATTCTTGGAGGTCATTCCAGTTCACATGAAATTGCTCCAGTTCATTATTCTTTTGAGTCCAATAGTATTCCATCACCAACAGATACCACAATTTGTTCAGCCATTCCCCCATCAAAGGGCATCCCCTCATTTTCCAATTTTTTGCCGTCACAAAGAGCACAGCTATAAATATTTTTGTACACATCTTTCTCCTTATGATCTCTTTGGGGTATAAACCCAGCAGTGGCATGGCTGGATCAAAAGGCATACAGTCTTTTAAAGCCCTTTGAGCAAGGTTCCAAATTGCTATCCAGAATGGTTGGATCAATTTACAACTCCATCAGCAGTGCATTAATGTCCCAATTTTGCCACATTCCATTTGCTGTCATTTTAGCCAATATTCTAGGTGTGAGGTGGTACCTCAGAGTTGTTTTGATTTGCATTTCTCTAATTATAAGAGATTTAGAACACTTTTTCATGTGTTTATTGATAGTTTTGATTTCTTTATCTGAAAATTGCCAATTCATGTCCCTTGCCCATTTATCAATTGGGGAATGACTTGATTTTTTCTACAATTGATTTAGCTCCTTAAAAATTTGAGTAATTAGACCTTTGTCAGAGATTGTTGTTTTAAAGAATTTTTGCCCAATTTGTTACTTTCCTTCTAATTTTGATTGCATTGGTTTTGTTTATACAAAAACTTTTTAACTTAATGTAATCAAAATTAGTTATTTTACATCTTAGAACATTTTCTAACTCTTGCTTGGTCTTAAAATCTCTCCTTTCCCATAGATCTGACAGGTAAACTATTCTATGTTCACCTAATTTACTTATAGTTTCCTTCTTTATATTCTTTATATCTTAAACATTCATTATCCAAAAAAGTTGAGGTGGAAAACTAAGGAAATTACTTAAGACCCCAAAATAAGAACATGGGAATCTCAAAGTAAAAAGGGCCCTCAAAGATTAGCCCATATTTTACCTAAAGAGAAATTCCCCCCACAATATCTCTGGAAAGTGTTTATCTAATTGCTGCTTGAAAAACTTCAGGGATGAAGGATTTGCTTCTTTATTAGGTAGTCCATTCCACTTTTGGTCAGCTGGAATTGTCAGAAAATGACCCTTCCACAAAGCTGAAATGTCCCTTTCTGATACTTCCATCTCTCCAAATTTTGGGTCCAGACAAGCAGAACAATCATAGATCTAGAGATGACAGGAACCTAGATATTATCTAGTACAATTTTCTCATTTTACAGATGAGGAAATAGAAGCCAAGAAAGTTTCAGTTTCCCAAGGTCACAAAGGAAGTACATGGAAAAGACCAGAATCACATCCAAATGGGAATCAATTCCAAATCCATCCATTTCCATTGTAAAATGCTACGTCTTCAAAGGCTAATTCCTATTTCACATGATAACACAATCAGAGAAATATAAATTAAAACATCCTAAAGTTGCCATCAAATAATCATAAAGCTAATAAAGATACTAAGAGATGGGAAAATATTATTGGAGAAGCTATGGAAAGACAAGCACTCTGATTCACTGCTAGTGGATCAGTGCTTGTGATCACTTTAACCACTTAGAAAAACAGCAGAAAGTCAAGAAAAGTTATTAAATTGTTCATCTCTTTTGACCCAGAGTCCCTCACTGAGAGTGAATTGTAAGAATGTTATTTTCAGGGAAAAAAAGAACAATTTGAACAAAAAATGCTCATCGCAACATTATGTGACAATAAAAAAAATGGGAACAACATATCCCCAATCATTACTGTATAGCTAAATAATTTATAATCCTTTGAACCATAAATCTAGAGTTACCTGAGTAGTAATGTAAGCCAACTCCTTCCTTTCATAGAAGGCAACACTGAGTTCCAGAAGAGTTAAATGCTCAAGGTTGAATAGATATTACATAATATAGTCAAAATTTGGAGTCAAATCTTATGTCTCCAGGTTCATTGATCTCTCCACTATGCCTGAAATATTAGCTCTAAGGAGTGACAAACATGAAGAAGTCAGAAAAACTTAGAAAGTGATTTAGAGTCAAAAGAATAATATACATAATCACTATAATCATATAAATAAAGTCAACAGGGAAAAGCACCAAACTTCTGATAAAATACATTGAACACCATGAATCCCATATTGTCAAAGTTAAAGGAAACACCTTATCTGCCTATTATAGACTGACAAATCAACTTATTCTAGGGAAGGTGCTTGTAAGGGATGTATTTGGGTATTCGCTGAGAAAAGCAAACAAGACAACAAAAATGCAACAAAATAATTGGAACCATATTTTATGATCCTTCTAAATATTCTTTTCTGAAATATTAATCCCCTTAGTTCCTTCAATTCATCTCTGTAGAGCAACATCTCGAGATTTTAATATTTTTTTTAATTTTTTTAAACCCTTAACTTCTGTGTATTGACTTATAGGTGGAAGAGTGGTAAGGGCAGGCAATGGGGGTCAAGTGACTTGCCCAGGGTCACACAGCTGGGAAGTGTCTGAGGCCGGATTTGAACCTAGGACCTCCTGTCTCTAGGCCTGGCTCTCAATCCACTGAGCTACCCAGCTGCCCCCTAAGTTTTTAATATTTTTAACCAAATTAGTAATTCTCATCTGGATATATTCTAGTTTACCAAAAATAGCTTGAGAGACCATCTGGTACAATAAAAAGAAGGGTTAGATTTCCACTGCTCCGATCTATCACTAAGTGACCTTGAGCAAGTCACTTAACCTCTCTAGACCTAAATTTCCTCTTCTATGAGAGGAGAATAAATGAACTAATTGGACTAGATAGCCTCAAAGGTCCTTTCAGCTCTAACTCTATTATCTATGATCACTGCATAGGACTGAACACAATATTCTACATGTAAGCAAAGAGGGAACAGCAGGGCTATTACCTCCATTGTAAAGTACACTATGTTTCTATTAACATTATTTATGATTGCTGGGATTACCTTTTCTTGTTGCCAGGTCACATTGCTGACTCATATTGAGCTGGCAGTCCACAGAAACCTCCAGGGCCCTTTCAATGGGAACTGTCGTAGAACCAAGCTTTCCCCATCTTATAACACTTCTTCCATTATTCCAAGAACACTTCATTTTCTATGCTCAATTTGAGAGTACTGAGATACTCTTAGAACAATTTCATCTTCTCTCTTACTTGGGAAATGACCCCACATTTTTTATCTACTCTATAGTTTTTTTGCTACTGATGAAAACTCAGTCAAAGCACAATCTCTGGAGAGGATTTGAAACGTTCTCTTTGCCCTCCATATTTGCATGAAGTGAGATTCTCATTTTTCTTTCACTTTGGTTGTTTCCTTGGGTAGCTATGACTGTCCTATATTCTGACAAAATCCGTTTTGCTAAACCTGCTTGTGATCCCTGAGACTGTCTCCGAGCACCTACTTTTCAAATGGATCTGTCCCTCCCCAACATGAGTGGGCCATTTTATACCCACCAGTAAGTCAACAGTCATAAGGGTCACCAGGCCTAAGAATACCACCAAGTGGTGTCAATGGCTACTTAGCTGGAAATTTAGTCCCTTAGGCCTCTCAAATCTCTAGGATACCTTCCTTCCTTGTTTTTTTTTTAAAAAGTAGCCTAACCTATATGGAAATAGGAGGGGAAATGGAAAAGGACCAACCCTATCATAAAGCTCTTTCTATAATATTATTTGGCTAAATTCAAAATTTTACTTAAAGATCATAAGGAAAAAAGACTTGTACAAAAATATTTATAGCCACATTCTTTGTGGTGGCAAAAAAATTGGGAAATGAGGGTATCCCCTCCAATTGGGGAATGGCTGAACACATTTTGGCATCTGTTGGTGATGGAATACTATTGTGCTTAAAAGAATAATGAACTTGAGGAATTCCATGTGAACTAGAAAGATCTCCAGGAATTGATGCAGAGTGAAAGGAGAAGAACCAGGAGAACATTGTACACAGAGACTGATACACTGTGGTAAAACTGAATGTAATGGATTTCTGTACTAGCAGCAATGCAATGACCCAGGACAATTCTGAAGGACTTATGAGAAAGAACACTATCCACATTCAGAGAAAGAACCATGGGAGCAGAAACACAGAAGAAAAACAACTGCTTGAACACATGGGTTGATGGGGATATGACTGGGGGTGTAGACTCTAAGTGTTCACCCTAGTGTAAATATCAATAATATGGAAATAGGTCTTGATCAATGACACATGTAAAACCCAGTAGAATTGCACATCAGCTACAGGAGTGGGGTGGGGAGAGGAGAGGGAAAGAACATGAATCATGTAACCATGGAAAGATATTCTAAATTAATTAATTAAATAAAATTTGCCCAAAAAACAAAAAAATTTTAGAGTCTGTGATATCAAGAATAATGCAGGAGAATCGTCTTCCAAACCACATAACATTAGAAATTCAAAAAGAAATGTAAGCAGGCTTGCAGTAAGACTATAAGTAGTATATCACTCATCTGGTTTTAAGAAGCTATAAAGGCACATTATAGTAGAACAAAAATTACATATGATCTATGAAGCAATTGAAGGCTAAACAATTTGCCCAGGGTCACACGGCTAGTTAAGTATATGAGGCTGAATATGAAATCAGCCACCTCACTGACAATAAGCAGACACCCTACATGATATTAGGTCACTTATGTAGAGCTATAAAGTGAATGTACCCACTTCCCAGGTGAAGATGTCTCCCTTCCCAGTGATTCTGAGCCTGTACCACTGTCTGAATTTGGCTTCAAATGCCAAACATCAGGAAGGTTAGTAATCACTAGATAAGTGCCTCCACCAGGCTGCTGCTGCCAGGAACAATTTTTTTTCTTCTCCTAGAGGCTATAGTAGTACCCATTTGGTTATTTCCAATATTGTATTTTATCCATTTATTGACATAACCAGTCAGCAATTATGAGTTCAGGTGTTTGAACTTACTCATAGAAACTGAGCAATTGATGAGGGGATGAGTTAGAGCAAATGGCCAAGGTGGAACTTCACTTATAGCAACATGGAATGTCTCCATGTGATGATCCAAAGCAGTGGAATGTCATCTTTACTGAAGCAACATGGAGTATACCACAGAATTACTTTACCCATACACAACACCCACGTGATCTCCTAAAAATTCCTTTTTGTTGTACCCTCTTCCTGATCAGGTTTCAACAAATCTTGCCTCTTCCCCATCCCAGGATCCTCTAGTTTACCATTTCCTCAGACCTATAAGCCAGGGACTTCTGTCAGGAAAAGAGGGTGAGATGAATATAAACTGAAAAGCATTCCTATAACTATTTGGTATGGAAAATGCTTTTATCAGCTGTGACAAGGGCTCCTTATGGCCATGCCAAATCAGGATGTTAAGAAAGTCCATTAGGATAAGAAGTTCAAAACTCTGCCTACTTAGCCCAATCCTATCTAAATTAGGTTCTCACTCTGGGACAGAATCCCTAATGGAATTCAGGAAGATAACTGATGTATTCCTTTTTTTGTAGCTCCTTTTCTTTGAAGACTCTGTAGACTTTGTAGATTATTTTAAAATATAAAAGTTTATGTTTTTAGTTTGTACTACTCATTATTCTCTGTAGTTTTTCCCCATGCCTTTGCCTCATGTCAGCCTAAAGGATCTTTTTAAAAAGGTATACCTTTTTTATTAAGACATTTATAAAATAAATGGATTTTAAAATAATTGTTTTGAAAATATATTGCCATTAAGTGAGAAGTGTATTTCTTGCTCAGTGAATTAATATCTAATTTGGTTTTGTGAAACAAGATCTATTGATTCTAACCATGATCCTGCCACCTAATTCCCTGAATAAGTTAACAAACTGTCCCTCTCTTTTCTTATCTACAACCCGAGAATAATATGCTTGGTAAATTACTTCTCGGTGTAGTTAAAGAAAATCTTTCTTAAATGATAGTTAAGAGAGGCAACTAGGTGGCTGAGTCAACAGAGCCCCAAGTTTGGATATAGGAGATCCTGGTCTCAGACACATCCTGGCTATATGTCCCTGGGCAAGTCACTTAATCCAAATTACCTAGTCCTTTCTGCTCTTCTTCCTTGGAATCAATACTTGGGATTAATTCTAAGGCAGAAGGTAAAGATTTTAGAAAAAATATATGTATTTTAAAATAATAGGACTCATAACAAACATAAAAATGTACCAAAATCTTTTATTGTTAAATTAATTCTAGAAAGATAATAATTAACATTAGACTAACCTAAGACAATGGATTCTATCTCAATATTATGAGTCCAAAAAATACTTTATAGCCTTTACTTTAATGACCTAGTGCCTTTGACACAGTAATAAGAAACATGAAGTTCAATCCAACCCTTTGTCTAGAACTTAATGAATTTCCTTAATGTCTCAGGATGTATTAATATATGTTCCAAAAATCAATCACTAATGCATTATACTGACAATGAAATTCAGCTTGGCATAGTGCACTAGGAGTCTGTCTAATAGGAAGATCTGAGTTCAAGTTCTGATTCTGACACATACTAGCTATAGAACTCTTTCTGGGCAATTCACTGAATTTCTCAATAACTCTGGGCAACTTTCTGGGATTAAATATTGCAGAGGAGGCACCCAACTAGAATATAGGGAATTTCCTTATGTAAGAGTTTCCTATACTAATTGTACCACATTCTTTCCTTTATCTTTATGAGTTCTGAATATAAAATATGTCCATAAAAGTTATGTAGAAGAAAAGGCCATGGGGCAACTAGGTGGCTCAGTGGATAGAAAGCCAGGCTTGAAGGTGGGAAGACCTGGATTTAAACCTGGCCTCAGACACGTTTTAGTTGTGTGACCCTGGGCAAGTCACTTAACCCCAATTAATTGCCTAGCCCTTACTGCTCTTCTGACTTAGAACTCATACTAAGACAGAAGGTAAGAGTTTTTTAAAAGAACAAGTATAAGAAGAAAAAGCCATATGAGGCTGATTTATGTAATTTCATGTTCAGATGTTAAGAATTTATTTAGATACATATAAATAAATGTACAGTCGCTAAAAAATGTAAGAAGACAAGTTTAATTTCCTATTCAAATATTAATGTTAAAATGCAGGAGATCAAACATATATTTATAAAAGTGATTATACTTTTGAAATAATTACATTTAAGCACAGCAAGAGAAAGACAATGTCAAAGGAAGGAAGGTAGAGAGAATTATAGGCCAGTTGTAATGTGTTCCTGCCACTATAACTGGTGAAAGAGGAGAAAGTAGCTGGAAAACTCTGTGACTGTTTTTAGGCTGTGATTTTCTCTTATTTGCACTCCCACACTCCTTTGATACTTAACTTGACAATCTCCTTAGAACTCCTCTGGAAAAGAGCAAAAAAGAAAAAAGTTTCGTATATCAGGATCAGTGAAAATTGTGTTACTAAAAGACACAAAAATCTAGATAATCTGGAGAGACCCTTTCTTTTGGCTATTTATATAAAATATATCTGCATAAAGTATTTCAGAATATATAAGCTATTGAGCAAGACTATCCCAGGCTGTCTATCATGGAAATATACAGGGAATAAACATAGGAAATGCTGAATGGTGTTTCAGATAAACCATGTTTAGAGTACTTGGTTGCATTTTCTATGTTTAGACTTTTATAACATGCTCCTAGAATTTTTTAAGATTTGCTACTGCAAATTACATTACAACTCCAAAATCATATAATTTTCTGATACAGATAATACATAATCCTACTGTGTTTATAGATTAAAAGTAAAAAATATTATTAAAATGGAAAAATTAACAGAAATTATTAGAATTAAGGAGGATTAGGAAAGACTTCCTATTGAAGGTGAGATTTTAGCTGGGCCTTACAGGAAACAAAGGAAGCTATCTGGGATTTAAAACAAAGTGATTCAGTTATTTTCAGACAAAATGATGGTTTGAATGATCACCTCATACAAGATAGCTATCTGACTTTCTAAAAATCATATGAGAACACATCCCAGCTGTGTGACCCTGGGCAAGTCACTTAACCCCATTGCCTAGCCCTTGCCACTCTTCTGCCTTGGAACCAATACACAGTATTGATTCCTAGATGGAAGGTAAGGATTTAAAAAAAATTAATTAAAAATCATATGAGATTCAATAATAGATATGATGGTAAGAATAAATGTATTTATTCATTAGCAACATCAAACAAAATATGATGGAATAATACAGGGAGACCTGCACTCATCAGGAAGGTTCACCAGTGCTATGAAGAATACATTGTATGAAATTTCAATAGAAGATATATCTTCTGTTAACAAAAAGCTTCTCCAAATGACTGAGTTTGCCAAAGATATTGTGCTGATTGTAGGCAGACCATCTTACTTCAGAATGTTATAGAATCAACCCATTCAGATCCATCAACATTTTTTTAAACCTTTATCTTCTGTCTTAGAACTAATACTGGGTATTGGTTCCAAGGCAGAAGAGTAGTAAGGGCTAGGCAATAGGGGTTGTGACTTTCCCAGGGTCACACAGCTTGAAAGTGTCTGAGGCCATATTTTAACCTAGGACCTTGTAGGCCTGGCTTTCAATTCACTGAGCCACCTAGATGTCCCCAAATCCATCAACATTTAAAAGAAACTGAGCTACATATCCACATGTGGGTGATTTTCCTGCATAATTCCCTGTGACACATTATTCAAGTTTTCTTTAATGATTCCCTCCCACCCCAGATTTTAAAATCCCTATTCCATCCCTTCATATTCTATCTTCAGTTGTTGTCATTTCAGACATATCTGACTCTTTGTGACCTCACTTGAAGTTTTCTTGGCAAAGATATTACAGTGGTTTTCCATTTCTTTCTCCAGATCATTTTAAATATGAGGAACTGATTCAAATAGAATTAAGTAACTTGCTCTATTTTAAGTGTCTGAGGTTAGATTTGAACTCATGAAGATTAGTTTTCCTGATTCTAAGCCCAGTGCCACCTAGCTGCCCAATGTACCTATCCATTAACGTAGCTCTTTTCTTCAATTGTTAATTGTCCCTCCTCAAGTAAACTCTTATCTTCATTAGTAATTCTGCTCATTTTTCTATGATGTCTTACTGTAGGTATGCTTCACAGCCTAGTCCTTTCTTATTGGACCAACATTGTTGTGCTGCTCCCTCAGAACCTCCTAGTTCTGGTTACTAGTTTTTAGACTTTGGGGTTAGACAAAATCTGCTACCCTCAAAGGGTAAGGGTAACCAGTTCAGACACTACCACAAGAAGACTGAAAGAAGTCACCATAGTTGGTTCTAACCTTCACCTCTCCCAATCCTATTCTTTTAAATCCTTTCTCTAAGCAAGTAACTCCATTCATTGCTAGGCTGAGCAAAGGACTGGTCAGATTCAAAGATCTCAACCTACAAATCTGTTAGTAAAGAAGACTTTGGATCAATGCTAAGGCAATGATGAAAATGATGGGGGAAAAAAACTTCTAAATAGTTAACCTAGAAAAGACTAAAAGTTGGGAAGAAAGAGATGGGTGAGAGCTATCTTAAAGTATTTAAAGGATTGTCATGTGAAAGATGACTTAAATCTACTGTATTTGAAAGTGAGACCATGAATAATAATGAGTAAAAGTTACAAAGAAATAAATGTAGAACTATCTCTAATTTCTTGGTCTATGACTTGGGACAGTGAATTTTCTCTCATTGGAGGTCTTTTGAAGAGGTTAAGATGGAATAGAATTTTGGATATGAGTTGGATTAAATGTTAATTGATGTTCTTTATCATTGTAAAACTCTGTGAAACTGATAAATCAACAAACAGTTGTTAAACACCTATTTTGTGTCATGCCCTATGTAACAGGTCTTTTACAAAAATAGGATTAATACTTCACTACTATTTCACAAAATACCCATGTAGCTCATAGAAAGCCTTTATAATCAGTTCTATGCAATGAATATTCATTAAGTTCCTACTGAGTCCAATGCCTTTTGCTTGGTACTGGGATGGGGGGAGAACAAAAAGGAAATCCTTCCTATCCTCACTATAATAGGTAGTGTACTGTGGTGATCAGAAACAAAAAATAAAAATTAATCCGTTAGCATCTCAAGGACTTGGGTTTAAATTTTATCTACAGTGTTTATTATCTGCATGACTATGCACACGTCACCTTTGCCCCTCTGTAACTCACTTTCCTCATATGTAAAATAAGCCTCCAAGGACCCTTCTGACCCTAACTCTATGATCCTATGTGAGGAAAAATAGATCACTTACCAAAACCAAGTATACTTAGTATTCAAAGTATAGTTTAGAGAGGAAAGAAGAGTAGAGTTCATGAAGTTACCATATTCAATACAGAATAATTGTAATGTGGTTAATATCTAGAAATTATATCCTTTCTTAGATCTTAAAGTAGTAGAATTACTAATATTGAAATATACTTAAGTGTTATAGAAACTTATATGACCCAAAATAAATGAAGTTTTAATAAAGTTTACACCAAAACTTCTTCCCTACCCCACACTCAATTATCATATATCTACTTACAGATGTACCTTCTGTGTTTCCTTCTAAACTTCTCAAGAAAGATTACGTCACTTTGGTCATTTTATCCCTAGCTCCTAGAACATAGGGATTTCATAAATGCTGTTGATCGAGTCAGATATTTAAGAACTCTCTGCACTGACACATTCTCTTCCTCTTGACAAACATTCTTTGTAACATGCTATAACCATCCAAAAATAAAAATTCAGTCTATCACTTTGTTCTTTCTCAAAAGCCTTTTCCATTTTGGTAGGATCAGTTAAAACTTAGGCTGTCTTGTCGGTCTTTAAGGAGTAAAAGTTTAGAGAAGAGTTTTAGTAATAAAGGATGTTAATTAATCCCAAGTCTGCCAAGAAACAACTAGTTAGGAATGTATGGTATAACTATAACAGGACTGTAATTTCCAACCTTAGTTTTTGCAGCACAAAAAGACACCTCAATTATCTAAGAAGCATCATAATCTTCAACAAAAACTTACATTTGTTACTAGAAAAACTGGAAAACAGTATGGAAGAAACTAGGTATAGACCAATATTACATACCCTATACCTTCAAGATAAGATCAAAATGAGTATATGATTTAAATATAAAGAGTGATACCATAACTAAATTAGGGGAACACAGAATAGTTTACCTGGAAGATCTCTGGAGAAGGGAAGAATTTATGAAGACATAGTGTTATAAGATGTAAAATGATTAATTTTTAATTTAAAAGCTTTTATACAAACAAAACTAACCTAACCATGTTTAGAAGGGAAACAACAAACTGGGGGAAAGCCTTTATAACATATTTCTATGATAATGGTCTCTTTCTCAAGTTTATAGAGAACTGTCAAATTTTTGAGAAATTGACAAATAGTCAAAGGATTTAAACAATTTTCAGATGAAGAGATCAAAACTGTCAATAATCATGTGATAAAATGTTCTAAATCACTCTTGATTAGAGAAATTCAAATTAAAACAATGCTAAGATACCACCTTATAACTATCAGATTAGCCAGCATTACAGTAAAGGAAAGTGATAAATGTTGGCAGAGATGTAGCAAAACTGGGACACTAATGCATTGTTGGTGGAATTGTGAACTGATCCGACCATTCTCCAGGGCAATTTGGAACTATGCCCAAAGGGCTATAAAATTGTGTATAACTTTTGACTCTGTAATATCACTACTAGGTCTGTATCCCCAAAGAATCATAAAAAGGGGAAAGGATCTAGTTGTAACAAAAATATTTTAAGCAGCTCTTTTTGTAGGGATAAAGAATTGCAAATTGAGGACATGTCCATCAACTGAGGAATGGCTGGTCAAATTGTAGTATATGATGGTGATGGACTACTATTGGGCTATAAGAAATGATAAGCAAGATGATTTCAGAAAAAGCTGGAAGAACTAATGCAGAGTGAAATAAGCAGAACAGGGTAATATTGTACAATGATCAACTGTGAAAACATGGCTACTCTCAGCAATACAATGATCTGGGAAAATCCTGGAAGATTTATAACAGGGAATGCTACCCACCTCCAGAGAAAGAACTGTTGGAGTTGAATGGATGTGGATCAAAGCATATAATTTTTACATTAGTGTGTTCATGGTTTTATTTTGGGGTTTTGGTTTTGTATGAGCATGCTCTTACAACAATAACTGATATGGAAGTATGTTTTATGACAATAAAGAATATTTTAACATGTTTAAAAAATAGAAGTACTTGCAAATTATAGCATTTAACACAAAGATCACTTGAAAAGGAGGGCAACAGTTTTTGGGATATCAAAGATTCATATAGAACACTTGAGAAAGATTAGGAATTATTATTCCAGGTTCTGTTAATAGTTTATTATTTGAATAATAGAATTTTAGATAGTCCTCTCCTGGCTCTGACTCTTGATTTTTAGAATTTGCTACCATGTTCCAGCAATAATTTCAAGCTGGAACCTCTCTCCATTCCTAGAGCCTTCCCACCCTGTAATATCTGTATCCTTCTCATCCTTGAACATAGCTACCTCTATGAGGGCTCTTCCCTTAACCTATTGGTGAATTCCTCCTAAGACCTACATTTTGCGGAGGGACTTAGGCCAGTCAGCTTTCATTCCCTTCCAAGCTCTGCTTCTGACTTCCTGGACATGGGAGTCACCCTACCTGGTTACCTTTTATTAACATTAGCTAATCAACAGCAGTGTAGTAAAAGATGTGTTGAGAGTTGGGTGTCCACATACCTGGCTTCTTGTTCCAGTTCTGCCATTAACTCACCTATCTGACCTTGGCTAGGCATTCAATCTTCCTGGGCTTCATTTTGCTTATCTATAAAATGATGAGATCAGACTATATAATTTCTAATGCTTGTGTTACTAAATTATTGATATTTTACAAGTGAGGAAATAAAGAAATGAGAATATTGGGTTTTAGTTTCATCATCTGTAAAAGGAGAGGTATGAACTAAAATTTCCCTGAGGTTTCTATGATACCTTTAAGGGTCTTTGCTCATATAATTCTGATACTCACACAACCAATAACAGAGCCATGATTGGAATTTAAGAGCTGAATTTCCAATTGGGTTCCAAAGCCAAACCAGAACTCCTTTTCAAAGAAGAAAGTCTGACATTCCCTTGTTTTTGAAGGACAGAGCCACTTCAAAATATTCTCATGGAAGAAAGGGGGGGAAAAGGCTGTGTAAATTAGTTCTTCTTAATGCTTAGTCACACTCTGCCTCTCCATAGTCTGTGGCTGAAAACAAAGGGCCTTGGGATGTATATAGGTCAGATTCAACCTTATAACTTTATACATCTCTCCCTTTAGATCACTCCTCCACCAAAGACTTCTCCTGTAAAACTGGAACTTCTGGATTATTTTATTCTTGCCTATTTGTCTACCAAAAAGGTACAGCTCTCAATTCTCATTCAAACACTGAGGCTAATAAATCATTGAATACAGGATAAGCTTTATTTAACACAGTGAAGAAGGGCAGCTAACTGGTACAGTAGACAAAGCACCAGGCTTAGAATTAAAACTCATCTTTGGATCCATCCTCAGACACTTAAGGGTTGTGTAACAATGGACAAACTACTTAAACATACTAATGTCAATCTGAAAAAACACAGAACCACCAAAGCAGTTACAGAAGAAAAAGTCTTTAATCAGGACAAGGGAGACAATGCTTTTATGACCACCACACAGAGTCATACACACATCACAAAGAGCAAAGCTGTGGGACTCTGGGAATACTGTCTGGAAAAAACACCAAGAATGGGAATTTCCATGGAACTAAAAAACTTAGGGTCTTATATAAACTTTAGGGAGTCTAGGAAAGAAAAGGCAATTGATTGGCTTACATGGAGGCTAGCAAAAGAGGATTCTATCCAGAGGCACTTATTGCATGCTTACTTTGTGTCAGGCATTATGCTAATCGTGGTCATGTCTGTCAGGTTTTTAACATATTCTGAGGTTAGGCCTTTCCACAAAAGAAAAGCACTTGGGATCCAAGGATCAAGTCTATTCCCCTCAAAATCTACATATTATGACTCAATACTAATCTAGGTTTGCTTCTCCACTTTGTACTGCTCTTGGTACACTTGCTGCTCCTTTGGTTTCAGTTCCTGTTTGCTGCAGAATTTCCTCCCCAAGGCCCTAGAAATTTGGTCCAGGAATTCCTCTAATAGTTCAGGGACTCCTCTATTGCTCTGCTACTGCCTCAGCACTGCTGCCAGCTCAACTGCCTGTGGTTCCTGGTTTAGAACTGAAAGTCCTCATTCATCGCTGCAGCACTGCCTCCATCTGATGCCATCTCTGGAGCCACATAATTCCTTGAAGGGGCTTTGAGGAGGAACAGGCTTTCCCTTCAATGAACTGAGTCTGAATCTCTAAGTGTAGTGCTTTTCCTGAAAGGGGAGAGGTGGGGGGGGGGGGGGGGGCACACAGACACAGACACAGACAGAGAGAAACAGAGAAAGAGGGAGAGAGAGAGAGACAGAGACAGAGACAGAGAGAATGAGAGACAGTGGTGGTGGTGGGGGTAATATCTCATTAAGGAGACACCAAAAGGGATTCAGAACTTTACTGGGCTTCCCCAAGAACACTCTAAATCAAGATTTTATAATCTTTTTAGCATCATGGACTACTTTGACGATCTGGTTAAGTGGATTGACTCCTGAGAATAATATTTTGTAATGTTAAAAAATTAAATATGTAGCATTATGAAGGAAACCAAATATGTCAATACACCATTACCAAAATATTTCCTAGTAGCCAGGTTCATAGGTAACTTCCCCCTCATGACAACTTGTGCTGTCTATACTCATTTCTTTAAAAAAAAAAGTCCTTCCTCTGCCATCTTTACTTGGATATAAGAGAGAGGAAAACTGACAAGCTTAACTAAATTGTTAATATTGATGGAAAGCTTTTTGATGAGTTTTTGAAAAATAACAGAATGATTTCCATTGATATCATTTAAGAAGTCTATAAATAAACCACAAGTCATTAAAATTAAGGCAACCAAGATCTACTTCAATTTCCTATTTCAAGTACCTCTTAAATTGAATGTAATTTTAAAAGGGAAATGAATACACTGATACATGTTATCATCAGTACAATATGACTTATATAACTACAGTTATGAAATGTTATTTTATTAAAAGTCCTTTGGCAGTCCAAGAAGGCCCTCAGTATATAGAATGGATTATATCTGTTAATTACACTCTAGCCTAGACCTCAATTTTCCTGACAACAATGATCCTACTAGTAGATTAGAACTTTGCCTGAGATCCAAAATTAATAATAAAGAAAATTCCCAATCTAAAAATGTTAGTTCCCTGTAGTGGTTTTCCATATGCAATTTTAAAAGACTTCCCTAAACCATTATACTGTCTTACAAATTTGATCTATTTCCATTTGGCCTACCCATTGTCAATGATCTCTCCTGACTATTAATCATAGCCACCTCTTTAAAGAGTTTCCCCCTTAATAGTGCTTAGACATCAAGGCAACAAGCATATATTAAGACTTACTATTTACCAGGCATGTGATAAAAACTGAAGATAAAAATTCAAGGGAAAAGAAAGTGTCTTTTCTCAAAAATCTTACATTCTAATGAAGGAAGACAGTACCTAAAATGGAGGGAAAGGTACCTCTATGAAAATATGGTAAAGTCCAGGTGAATCAGAAACAACTGTACTACCAGGTACAAATTTCAAAATAAAAGAAAATATATGTTCATTAATAGTGTTTGCCACTAGCTTAGAATACATTCGGCATTGAATTCAAGTGGAAGAGGGATTCCCTATATGTAAGGTATCCCAGATGTTCCTGTTTGCATGTCACATTAGGCTGAATATAGCAATCTCCAAAACACTGCAGAGTTTCCTAAATGAGATTCAGAATCTCATAACTCAAAAAACATAATCTCATAATATCATGAGCTCAAAAGCATTCAGCTAAACAATCTACAGAAAAAAATAAGTAGATAAGGAATTCTTATTCAAAGACATCAAGCATTTCTATGAAACAAAAGACAATCTTTTTAACAATAGCATTTTTCAGATAGTGATGTATGACTATGAGTCATAGAATATCACAGTTAAGATTTATCCAAAGATGGGCATGTTGGTCACAAGGAAACTACAAAAAATTACCATCCAAGACCTATACCAGAAAAATATTGTAACCTATAATCTCAGCAGAGAGACAGATGAAAGGAAAAGGAAATGGACCAGTCATGTAAAGAGAGTGAAGGATAACAACTGAAAAGCTGGGTTTCCATGTAATGACTAGAGGCCCTCAGGATATTGGACCAGTTGGGAAAAGATATGAATAATGCCCAGGGTAACTAAAAGGGGGAGAAAGATTGTGATCTGCATGGGCAGAGGGGCAAATGATGAGCTATCAGTTTCATTGAAATCTCTTCACCAGTATCCAGTACAGTACATAAGGGCACCCAATAAGTGCGAAATATAAATATTTAAAATAAAATACATACTTACAAAGAATGTCATTATTTTGAAATAAAGTTATAATTTTTCAATCCATGTACCCTAGTAGAAGAAAGTAGTTATTCAATTTATATTTGATTGAAAAACTAACAAGGAAATGAATTTTTCTGATAATACATATGACAGGAAAACAAAATCATTGTTCTTAAGGAAGGAAACAAGCATTTATGAAGCACCTTTTATGAGCCAGGCACTATGTAAAGCACTTCACAAATATTATCTCACGTGTTCCTCATGACAACCTTAGAAAGTAGGGGTTATTTTCATCTTTAATGTACAATCCAGAAAACTGAGGCCAAGAGAGTTTAAAGTGGCTTGCCTAGAGGCAAATAACAAGTAAGTACTTAAGATAGGTTTTGAACTTCTAGTTTTCCAAATCTCAAGGCCAGTACTGTATGCATTGCAATTTTTTCTTTAAGAAACTAAAAGCTATTTCTTAAAAAACCTAAAAAAAAGACAAATTCCTAAACTAGACTATCAGGAAATGATGCCATCAAATTTAGTAGATTCTCAAATACAATTCTTAGAAAATCTGAGGAAGAAATTAATGCAGGTAGAAAGAAGGTTGAATTGCCAGTCTTGCTTTTGCTTTTTTTTTATTAGGTATGAATTGATCAGTCAATCCAATGATTATATCGATGATTCTTTTATTATAAAAATATTCTGAAGTGAAAGCCACATAACTATTTATGACATTAAATCAATTTCACTCAATTATTGTCCTCTCCTTTTATTTGTTTGTTGGCTGTGACCCCTGTGAACTTCTCTTAATTCCCAGCTTCCTTTGTGCCCTGAAAGCATATGCCACATGCTTTTAAACTTGTGTTTAGAGAATTTAAGGGTGGTATATTCAGTAAGACATATTACATCACAAAACTGAAAGGAGACAATTAGGCAGAGGCTTAATCCACACTAATTACAAAGCACTTCAAAGACACAAATATGAAACACATGTAAAATGGGCTCCCTATCTTCTCAAGTATTTCTGCCCTGCTCTCTTAATAACAGCAGTTTCAGTTAGTATGTATTAAGTGCCTACTTTGTGCTCAGCTCTCTTCTTAGTCTTGTGGGGGATTTAAAGAAGAATGATAACATTTCCTGCCAACTATAAATTCCAGTTTCACTAGGAAAGACAGAATACATTCACAGGAAATATTGAGGTAACAATACAAGACAGAATAAGGCTAAGAATCAACATGAATGGCACAGACTTTAAGTCCTAAAGACATTGAGAGGAATAGAAAACCAAAGTGAATCTCTTTCACTCTAAGAGATTCCATCAGATTCATTCATGGAACAAGTATTTAGGGCTTCAGATATGAGAGCATTGTACTAGGTCCCTAGGAAGATTCACCTTCCTTTCTGATTCTTAGCTAGTAAGGAGAAAAGACAAAGACACCATAAAAATGTATAACGTCACGTGTACATTTGAGTTGCACAGTAAAGGGTGAAATCTGAGAGAAATGGTTGCTATGGACTACTGGAGAGATAAGCCAAATCAGCTCTCCTTAACAAACATTTAGTATTATTCAGAGGATATGACTCCTATCTCCACTTTAATTATTCACAGCAACATGCTCATCAGCATTTTTGTTGTTGGGCTATAATTAATAATTAGTACTTGGCACCACCCTTTGTTTTGATCATTTTATTGGGAAAGAGGCAGAAGTCACAGGTGCATTAACTCTTTCATGTAGTCAATACTCTAAGTAAATAGAAGCCACAATAGAAAGTGCCAAGAACTGATTTTGCCCTGAGCTATTCTATTACCATAAAAATCTTGTGGACATATTTCCAAGCCCAGTCACAGGGGAGAATGCATGTACACTAGCAGAAGCAACATTAGATTAGCATGAATAAACCCTGCCAGAGGAGAGCAATGAAAGAATAACTGTTGCAGACATTTTAAGCAGTCAGAGAGCAAGAAAATGAGAGTATGCATCTTGACAAGCAGAGGGGTATAAACAAACAAAAACATTTACTCTTTGTTCAATGCCCTGTTTTCCCTGCTTTTCTGTTAAAAATATACATATATACACATATATGTGTGTACACACACACACACACACACACACACACATATATATATATATATATAGCATGTTAGTTCATTGAATGGGGAAGGGGGCAAAATCAAAAGAAGAAATTCCCCAAAAAGGTTTCTTCCACCACAGTTAACCAATTATCCTGGAAGCATAGGAAAGAAAATTAGCCTGATGTGAAAAAAAGCAGGATTAATCCCAACAGCCTGGGATTTGCAGTATCTATCGATTAGCAAAGTATTTTCTTGAATTTCCAATGAAAATGAAAATGCAGTGAGCAGAACTAGGAAAACAATGTTTACAATTATACCACTGCAAAAATAAACAACTTTGAAAGCTGTAAGAATTATGCCTGTTTATGATTCCAGAAGACTGATGATGAAGCATACTATTAATGAGACATGAAAGATTTAGAATACAGAAAAAACACATATATATTTTTTATGCATCCACAGTGGAAATGTGTTTTCCTTAACTACATGTGTTAGAAAAAAAATTATTTTCTTTTCTTTTTCCAATGAGGTGAGAAGTAAGAGGGAAAGAAAACAGATTTTGATTTTTTTCAAAAAGAGAATGGGAGGCTGCTATAGACATGAAATGGCACATATAAATTTTATTATAAGTTTATATTGATGTCTTCTGTTTCCAATATCATTATAGTTCTTTCAATATCCTTCCACCCCCTCCCTGAGAGATGTCCCATGTCATAAATAATATTTTGTAAGGGGGGAGTCGATGCAATTGATTGATTCCTTTAAAAAGTCCAAAATCGTGTGCAAAATATTACACTTGTGAACTTCCCACCTTTATGAAAAGGTGGGTTGGGAGTGCCATCTCATATCTTTTCATTTAGTCATACTTGATCTTTTAAATTTTGCTATACTCACTTTTGCTTTTTTTGATGGGTGGTTAATCTTTCTCTTTACATTCATGGACTTGTATATATAGTTTTCTTGGCTCTGTTTACTTGACTCTCTATCAGTTCATATAGATCATTAATGGCTGGTCTGGAGTCATTACATACATCATTTCTTATAGCACTATAATATCCCACTACAGTCATGTATCACAATTTGTGTAACCCTTCCCTAGTTGAGGGGCATTTACTTTATTTCCAATTCTTTGCTATTACAAAAAGTTCTATAAATATCTTGGCATCATATATAGGAACTTTATTCTCATCAATAGTTTCCTTGGAGTGTAAGTCCAGTAATAGAGTATTAGAATATTATAATTGATAATAGAGTATTATCCACATGATTCTAAATTGTTTTCCAAGATGGTCATATAATTTCACAGCTCCACTATAATGTATTACTGTGCTTATCATTCTATAAACCATCAACACTGCCTATTGCCATTTTTTTGGTCATTTTTTCCAATTTGCAGAGGGTGACCTGAAAGAGAATGACTGTTTTGATTTGTGTTTTCTCTTTTAATGATTTGCAATATCCTTTCATTGTTGTAAATACTTTACAATTGTAAATGCTTTTCAGTTCTTCTTTTGAGAATTATTTGTTTATATTCTTTGACCACTGGTCTATTGGGAAATGGCCATTAATCTTATACATACTTATTAATTGCTTATTTTAGCAAATACCAAACCCTTAAAGAAAATTGACGCAAGGATCGTTTTGTTTGATCACTTTTGTCTTTGTAGAAGTGTTTCAGTTTCATGGACTCAACGTTACCTATTTTCTTTGGCAACTGGCTCTATGTCTTGTTTGATTAAGAATATATCTCCTGCTGATAGCTGTAAGAGATAACCTACTTCTCTTCTAATTTTTATATGATCTTTAATATTAAGGCCACATATTCACTTAAAATGTATTGTGGAATAGGATGTAAGTTGTTAGGCTAAGCCTAATTTCTGCCATACATCTTTGTAGTTTTCCCAGCAGTTTTGTTCTGTTTATCAACTGAGATTTTTGTTCCCTATGTAATTTGCATTTCCCACTTTATCAAACACCAGGTTATTAAGTCTTATTGTTTTTATTAGCTCTCACCTAGGCTGTTCTGCTGATCTATCTCTATATCATTTAACCAGGAACAGATAGATTTGATGACAGATGCTTTAGAAAATATAGTTTGAAGTCTGGAAGTGCCATTCCTCCTTCACCTCTTCATCATTGCCTTTGATATTCTAGATATTTTGTTTTTCCAAATTAATTTTGTTGTTTTATTAAGGTCTATAAAATATCCCCTTAGTAACTTGATTGGTCTTACATGTTAAAGTGTAAATTCATTTTAGTAGTATTTTCATTTTTATCATATTAACTTATTAAGTTTCATCTGCATTTCTACTCCAACAATTCTTTCTCTGGAGGTGGATAGCATACTTTTTCAAAAGTCTCTCTGAGGGGGCAGCTGGGTAGCTCAGTGGATTGAGAGCCAGGCCTAGAGACAGGAGGTCCTGGGTTCAAACCCGGCCTCAGCCACTTCCCAGCTGGGTGACCCTGGGCAAGTCACTTGACCCCCATTGCCCACCCTGACCACTCTGCCACCTATGAGACAATACACCGAAGTACAAGGGTTTAAAAAAAAAAAGTCTCTCTGAATTATTCTGGATCATTTTATCACTGTTAGTAGCGAAGTCTGTCATATTTGATAGTTCACAATATTACTATTACTATGTGTAATATTTTCCTGGTGCTGCTTATTTCACTCTGCATTAGTTCATGTAGGTCTTTCCAGCTCTTTTTGAAACCATTCTGTTCATCATTCCTTATAGTATTCTATCACCAACATATACCACAATTTGTTCAGCTATTCCCCAGTTAAGGGACATCTCATTAGTTTTTAATTCTTTGCCATCACAAAAAGTGCAGCTATAAATATTTTTGTACAAGCAGGTCCACTCCCATTATTTTCTTTTTCAAATAGAGACCTAGTAGTGCTATTACTAGATCAAAGGGTACTCATTCTTTGTCAGCCCTTTGGGCATAATCCCAAATTGCCCTCCAGAATGGTTGAATCAGTTCACAATTCCACTAACAATGCACTTGTGGCCCAATTTTGTCATATCCCCTTCAATATTTATCATTTTCCTTTACTTTGTGTTAGCCAGTCTGAGAGGTGTGAAGTTCTTATCTTCCATCTTACCTTTCATCTTGATTCTAAGGCAGAAAAATGATAAGGGTTAGACAATTGGCTTTAAGCAACTTGTCCAAGGTTGCATGGTTAGTGTTTGGTGTCAAATTTGAACCCAGGACTTCCTATCTCTAAGCCTGGTTCTCTATCCATTCAGCCACCTAGCTATCTCTGTTCTTTCTTTAAAGGAACTTTTTCTTTAAGGAACTCTTTGGAATTGAATCTATATGAGTCTATTGCATACTATGGTAGACTGAGCTTCAGATACTTAATGCATTTCCAAATTGATTGTACCATATCACAGCTCCACCATCAGTGTATTAGTGTGGCTATCATTCTATAAACCGTCTAACATTTATTATTGTCATCTGGTAGCATGACTTTGTTGAAGCTATTGTCTCATCTTTGCTCATTTCCTAGGATTTTCCAAGTATACTATCATATCATGAGCAAATGGGCATAGTTTTATCTCTTTTTTTATCTATACTTTTTAACTTCTTTCTTGTCTTATTGTTGTTGCTGACATTTCAAGAATTATATCAAATAATAATTGGGAGAGTGGGCATCCTGGCTTCACTCTTGTATTTACTGAAAAGATTCTAGAGTATTTCAATTGAATATGATGCTTGCTTTTGGATTTAGATAGATGTGTTTTATATTTTAAAAGCCCCCCCCATCCTTACATGTTTTTAGGTTATTTAGTAAAAAAAAAAACAAAACACAAACAAATGAAAAAAAGAGCACTATACATTGTCAAAGACTTTTTTTTTTGCATTTTTTGAGATGATCATGTGGTTTGGGGTGTTTGGGTTTTTAATATAACTAATTATGTTGAATGTTTTCCTAATACAGAACCATTTTTGCATGCCTGGTATAAATCCTACTTGGTTACATGGAATGATTTCTTGGATAAATTGCCTGGGAATTCTGACAATTTTTTTTATTTTTAATATTTTCCCATAGTTACATGTTTCATGTTCTTTCCCTCTCCCCCAAACATCCCCCCATAGCCAATGCACAACTCCACTGGGTTTTACATGTGTCATTGATTAAGATCCAATTCCATATTATTGATAGTTGGACTAGATTTATCATTTACCTTCTACAACCCCAATAATATCCCCAACTGCCCAAGTAGTCAAGCAGTTGTTTTTCTTCTGTTTCTCCTCCCACAGTTCTTCCTCTGAATGTGGCTAGTTTTCTTTCTCATAAGTCCCTCAGCATTGCTCAGGATCCTTGCATTGCTACTGGCAGAAAAGTCTGTTACTGACAATTAAAAAAAAACAACAAATTTTAATTCAATATTCATTAATTATATTTGCCTTTTCTGTTTTGTCTATCACTGTCTTAGGTATTAAGACTACATTTGTGGCAACAAGTTGGTCTTTAAAAGTTTGATAGAATTTGCCTGTGAATAAAAACCAAAAGATTCTACTCACTCCACTTCCAGTTTTTGATATTCATTTATAGTTAGATTTATTTCCCTTTCTGAGATTGGGTTATTTAGGATCTGTGTCTAGTCTTCTCATAGTTTGAGTATTTTGTATCTTCAAAGGTATTCCTTGTTTTGTTTCTTATAATTGTATAACATATCTGATTATTCTCTTTATTTTTTTGGTTTTTACCTTGTCCATTTGCTATTTTATTTGTTTCTGTGCTTTTCTTTTTAATGAATTTAACCAAAGGTTTATTAAATGTATTAGTCTTTTTGAAGACCAGCTTTTAGTTTTATCATTTCTTTTTTTTTTGCTTCCAATTTCTCTACTATCCCTCTACCTTTTAATATTTCCTCATTTATGCTTATTTTAGATTATTTGTTGGCTTTTAAATATTTTGTAAATACATATTCAGCTCACTAAATCTCTTTCTCTAGTGATTCCCATCCCTGCCCCCAGAACTGCTTTAGCCATGTCTCAGAAATTTTAGCATGTTTTTTCATCACTATCATCTTTTTTTTCCATAATTAGTGTTTCCATGACTTGTTCTTTGATTCAGTCATTATTTGGAATTTCATTGTTCAGTCTCCATTTGAATCTATATCTTTTTGTTTGTGGTCCCTGAACCAAAGTCTATTTTTGTTGCACTATGGTCTGTAAAGGATGCATTATCTTTGTCATTTTACATTTGTTTGCAATAGCTCTGTGCCATGATACAGTTATTTTGATAAAAGTTTCATTTGGTACTGAGAAATATGTACATTCTTTTGAAATCCCATTTAAAGGATACCATAAAATCTTTTAACTTGTTTTTCAAGCAATTTGTTCAGTTCCATATTTTCCCTTTTATTTATCTTTCTGCTTGACTTACCCAAAACTGAGAGATATTGAAGTTTCCTATCACGATTGTTACTGTTTGTCTTCTTGAAACTAATTTTAATTACTCCTAGATCCATTTGTCCCTAGTCTCTTTCTTGAGCTCCGGACCTCCATCACTAGCTCTTAGACATTTCCAGTTGAGTTTCCTAGTAAGTTAATCTTAAATTTAACAGTCTAGAACTGAATGAAATATCTCTCCCCCATTCCCTCTCTTCTGCTTACTTATATACACTTATAAAACATTCTTTAAAGAAATAAATAAAAACTGGAATGATGATAAGCCTTGCCAATATAATAAAAATGATAAATTATATTAACTGAAATAGTGTTGTATCAAACTATCAGAGGGATATAAAGCTTTATGGAGTATGACAAAATCATAGCAAAATTCATTTTAGTATGATAAAAGTACATGTATACACATATATGTATGTTTTAAAATTAAAATCTAGTCGAATTTCTGATAAAGGAACCCTAGAAGCTTTCTCAAGAAATTTAGAGTAAAATAAGTATTTTCTTTTCTGACTGTTATTTGACATAATTTTAGAAATGCTAATAATAATAAGCTAAACAAATTACAATTATGAGCATAGACAAAGAAGGGACAAAATTAATACTGATTGTTAATGCCATGATGGTTTATTTAGGAAACCCCAAAAATCAACAAAGAAAGAAAATGGTATAATATTGTTAGCAAAGTAATAGTATACAAAATTAATTCATAAAAATAAATGAGAAAATTTCTTCAAATAAACATAATACATATATATGAATGATAAAATATGGGAGAAAATAATAGAAAAGTTAGTCCTATTCAAAATAACAAAAATCAATGCATAGAATATTTAGGAGAAGAACTATTAAGGTATTCTTGACTTATATAAATATAATTGCAAAGCACCCTTAAAAATAGAAGATGACAAATAATTGGAGAGATATTAATTGCTTATAGCTGGGTCATTCCAATATAATAAATAATACTACTTAAATCAGTTTATAGATTTATTGCTTTACCAACTATGGGGATCCTTTATTGAACTAGACAAAATAATAATTAAAAATTTGCATCAACAAAAGGCTTAGCAATTTAAGGGAAATTAAGAAAATATACACATATATTTCAAATAAACCTACCAGAAAAGTCGAAGACTACAATTATCAGTTCATCTCCATGTTAAGTATGTACTTGCACAGTTATGCTTGTCTTGATGACTCAGTTTCTCTTATACAAAATTTTAGGGCCTCACCAGCTCCCACAAAGGTGAGACACAGTTGTCTGTTGTAAGACTCAAAGTTCTATGTCATACTAAGGAAATGTCAAGGAGTATGAGGGCTATGATTTAGCTTTTCAGAGATCACTGGTGATTTTGGAAAGAATGATTTCAGTAAAATCATAGGTCTGGTGGACAAAGAACAAAAAATTGAGGAGCAAAGAGATGGTAGGAAAAGTATCCTGTGAGTGCTGTATACACTGGCAAATATAGCCTGCCCATTCTAGAAGTTTACCTGGGAAGTCCCAAGCCTAAAGGTGTACATATTAAATCATAGATTTAATACAACTTTTACATTAAGCATGAATCTCTACAGTCTCTGACAATGAGTCACTCAGGATCTTCTTAAAATACAGTGATAGAGCCTTTCCTATTTTTGCAAGAAAGTTCATAAATAAAAAGAATCTTACTGCTGTTGGCCCAGAACAAGAATTCCTCTTCTTCCTTTTCCAGACACCAGGGCTTTAATGTTCTTTTCGTGTTCTAAATTAACAGTAGGATTTTGTGGTTAAGCCATTTACACTGAAACATAAATGATTTAGTGGTATTTTGTGTGTTCACTCTCAGGGTTATTTTTGATTTAAAAAGATTCACCAACCTTGAGCTTCTGGTAAGGAGTCTTTTCAAATCCCAGAAATTTGCTTCAGGTGGGAGTGGGTTCCCAGGGAAGCTTCATACTGGATGGATGACCTCCTTTGGGTGTAAAGTAAATTTCTGTTCAGAATAGATTGGACCAAATGACCCCTGAGCTCCCTTCCAAATCTAAGTTTTCGTGATTCTCCAATTTTTGAATTTCAGATATTAACCAGCTAGGTGAAGGAGGTGTTTATTTCAGCAGCTGGTTCTTCTGCAGTCCCCTGAAGTCAGCTTTCCCCTGCAATGACGAAAGCTTCTAGTACTTTCCCATTGTAAGTAATGCTAGCTTTCGATTTTTAGGAACACTCTTCTTATATTAAAATGGCCTTTTTGTAATTATTTTGTCTTGTGAAGTATCTTCTAGGTAAATTGGCATAACATTGAACCTATGAATTAATTTGAATAGTGTCGTTATTTTTTTTTTTTATCTTATTGGTATGTCCCAGTCACTAGCCCTGAATATTTTTCCAGTCACTGGAATCATTGTTTCTTAAAGTGGCTTTTAAAAGTCTGTAGAGCGTTTGAGTATAAGTTAGTTAATTAACTTATAGGTATTTTATACATTTGGAAGCTTTTGTGAATGAGGCTTCCCTTTAAAAAAAATTCTTCCTAGATTTTGCTTCGGTTACAATCTGAAGGGAAAAGACAAATTTAATACAGTGTCAATTAACTCTATATGAAGCCTCACTAAAGCAAATTCAGAGTAGAATTAGAGTCTCTCTTCTTCCCTCCCACACCCCCAATCAAATCTTTGGTAATCAAGGACCCAATGTACCTGCAATCCTGCCAACAGCTAATGGAAATAAGAAAGGGATTTTTGCTTTTAGTTATCTTTCATCAGTAAAGATTGGGGCAAAACTATCCCCATTGGTTTTCTCAAACCCTGTACCCCACTGCGCCTCACTGTTAGCTTTTGGGGATACATCCTATTAACTTGGAAAAATCATCTGCTCCAGCTGCAGTTTACTGAGTGCAAAGGCTCATCGATGCAAACAATCAATTCCTAACTCCACCCACCCCCTTGACAAAGGGGCTAGCTACCCCCACCCGATTCCAGCCCCCCTCCACTCCCCTGCCCTCTCCTCTGCGGCTCTAAGCTTCCCGAATGTTCAGTGGGGAGGGAAGTGGTGCAGACCTCTGGGCTGCCAAATGCTAGGGACACCAGCAGGGGAAACTCCCATCACTTGCGGCTTGTCAGGCTGCAAAAAGGCCCCACCCTGCTTCTGCAGGTCCCCCTCTTGCAGGAGAAGCACGTCCCATTCTGCTTAGGGCAGCTCTCCAGGTTGCTCCCTCTCCTGTCTGTTCCCCGCCTCTTTGCGGCTCTGCAGTTACCAGCTTCAGACGCACGCCTGGCTGTTGCAGGATGGATTTCGCTACCGTGAGTGGCTTGGGGATAGTTTTTTTCCTGAGTTTTTAATTTTTTTTTTATTGTTTGGGTTGTTGAAGATGGGGGTAGGATTTGGGACGGGGTTGGGGGTTAGAAATGAGGATTCGGGAGTTAGGGGTGGGAAATGGGAGTGGATAGGCTGGGGG